>NC_069797.1:46961569-47264600 GCF_027406575.1 Nycticebus coucang
GGACCAATGGTTGGAGGAGAAGGAGGAGCAATTTCTAAGAGGAGAGGATCCTAGGCAGACAAAAGCACATATGCCTACTGCATTTTTCATTTTATAGATGAGGATACTGGAGCTTCGAGAGGTTGAGTAACATGTTGAGGTCACCCAGCTGGAAAGTAGCAGAAACTGAAATTCAATCTAAGTGGTTCTCAAACAGGAGCTTTGGAACAAGACCATTAGAGCTCAAATCCAGGCTCCACCAGGATGACTTCGAGCAAGTCACTTAGTTTCCTTGGTGCCTCCGTCTCCTCCAATTGTACAGTGAGAATAGTAATTGCATCAACCTTATGGGTTTGAGAATGAAATGCATTAATCCATACAAAGAACTTGGACCAGTGCCCGGTGGAGAGGATGAGCTCGAGAAGTGTGAGTTGTCACGCTCCCAGACTTGGTCCTAGCTGTCGTTTCTTCAGCTGGTGAATGCCTGTCTCAACCTTCCAGGCTCGGCTCAGCTGCCACACGTTGGTGAAGCCTTTCTGATGTCCCTTCCCCTAAAATGTTAGTCCCCCTTTTATGCTCCTGAAATTTGCTTTCACATCCATCTTCCCTGCTGCTCCTGCAGGGTGTGGTTCTTTCATCTTGATGCTCATCATTCCATTAAACACGATACCGTACCTGCTACAGACAAGAGGTTCAATAATTGTATGAAGACAATAAACAAGTAGATTTCATCGCGGGCAGCACCACCATTTGGGGCCATCTAAAGGGACTGAGCACTTTGCCTAAGCATTGTTTTGTTCTAATTCTTGCATTTCACCTGTTCTTACTTGCCTACCTCTGAAGGAGTGAAAAATATCACCTAACAGAATTCAGTAACGTGGTCCTTCCTCCTTTCCTCATCAGCTTTTATCCGTGTCTGAATGTTGGCTGTTTTTGTTATCAACACTTCCCAGACTCTCCATTACCTCCCCAGCTTGGGTTTCTGTTTACCTGCTGTGTCTTAACCCTGACCATTCAACCCTCCTTCCTTATCCGTTTGTGAACACGCTGAGTCAGAACGGTCCCCTATCCAAGGGAGCCCTTCTGTCGTGGTTTTAGGCTTGGGGTTCCAGTCGCCTCCCAGTCAGTGTTTAATTACAGATCTCCAGTAATGAGTGATCTGGGAATCTCACACTGTTGCCTAATCATCCTGGGTTTTTTGTTAAGAAAGTAGCAAGCTGTCTTTGACATTTCCTTTTTTATTTATTCATTAAAAAAAAAAAAATCTTTCAATACGGGGCCATCAGTACTCAAAGACAAAAGACACGCCCAGTTGTTCTTTATCAATAGCTGTCAACATTGATAGCAGTGTTCAGAAGAGCTCGTTCAAATGCAAATTCCTGGACCCACTGCTAGAGGTTCATGTTGAATAGTGTGAGAGAGGGCAGAAGTGTCTGCCTCTCAACCAAGGTGTCTAGCTTCCTAGGGCTAAGCAATTGCAACAGAGTTAGTGTGACAGGGGTCCTCAAACTACGGCCTGTGGGCCACATGCGGTGGTGTGACTGTATTTGTTCCCATTTTGTTTTTTTACTTCAAAATAAGATATGTGCAGTGTGCACAGGAATTTGTTCATAGTTTTTTTTAAACAATAGTCCGGCCCTCCAACCGTCTTAGGGACATTGAACTGGCCCCCTGTTTAAAAAGTTTGAGGACCCCTAGAACTTTTCTCTCACAGTTCTGAAGTTAGAAGGCTGAAATCAAGGTGTGGGCGAGGCCGTGCTGACCTCTGAAGGCACACGGGAGAATCCTGTCTCCTCCACCTTCTCTCAGCTCCGAGCAATCTTTGGCTTGTGGCTACATTATGGCAACCTCTGCTGCCATCTTCACGTGGCCTTTTTCTCTGTGCCTGCGTGTCTCAAATCTCCCTCTCCTTTCTCTTATATAGGGACACTAGTCACTGGATTTGGGGTACAGCCTAACTACAAGATGATTTCATCTGGACAGCCTTAACTTAATTATACCTGCAGAGATTCTATTTCCAAATAAAGTCACATTCACAGGCACTGGGGGATAGGACTCAGACTCATCTTTTTAGGGATTTATGGGGTTCTGGCATCATCTATAAAAAACACGGCCTTAGTTTTTAGATGAGTTTCAGAGTGTATCCTGACACTAGTTATCAGGAAGTCTAGACAGTTCTATAGTAAAATACTGGTAAGTTAAAGCAAGAGAGCTGTGGTGGCTCGCATCTGTAATCCCAGCTACACGGGAGGCTGAGGCAAGATCTCTTGAGCCCAAGAGTTTGAGGTTGCTGTGAACTACGACACCACAGCACTCTACCCAGGGTAACAAGAGACTCTGTCTTGGAAAAAAAAAAAAGAAAGAAAGAAAGAAGGAAGGGAGAGAGGGAGAGAGAGAGAAAGAGAAAGAGAGAGAAAAGGAAAGAAGGAAGGAAGGAAGTTGAAGAGAGAGAGAGAGAGATAAAGAAAGAAAAAGAGAGAGTATCTTTCCCTGGCTGAGCACATCTTCTTGCCACTATTTGCTGTGGTGACAGGAAAGATAGGGAAGGAAATGTCTAGCGTCTTCCCTTTGTTCTGTGTGTGCAGATGCACATGAGTGTGTGTGTGTGTGAGAGAGAGAGAGAGAGAGAGCTTGCCACTTTCTTAACAAAGAATTTAGGATGATTAGGCAACGTTAATCTCTCTTGCCCTGTCCATATCCATATATATATATTTGAACCCCCCCACCCCTACCCCACCTGCCCTAGCTCCAAAATGCTTAGCCTTTTTCACTGCAACTACCTTGGCTTACCTGTCAAATCTTTTAAGAGTAAAGTGTCTTAACACAACAAATAATTAAGTGAGTTGAAGGCTATGGTAACCAGTAAGCATTCCAAATGGTGTATAAAGTCAGCACATTGTACCCTATAAATGCATTGATGTACACAGTTGTGATTTAATAAAAAATAAACAATAAATAAATGCAAAGTTCTAGGCTCAGATATGACCTCCTAGTCAGAGGCACTATTTATTTGAAACATAAATACTAAATGTACAAATGAATGAACAAGCACACCAAGGAATGGGAGGGATTTCTCCCCTTTTAATTCATTCAGGACTTGGTATATTACTCCTCCAGAAAAAAAAAAAAAAGTCAACCTCTTTCCTCGCCATAATCCTCGTCCCGGTTTTCCCCTCCCTACATCTTATCAGTATGATTTTACCACTGAAATAAGATTCCTCCCCTTTCTTCTCCTTGTGTTAGGCACCTTTCCCTCCTATTTCAAACCAAAAGAAAGCTCTGAAACCAGGGATCTATGATAATACCTGCTCTTTCTACCAAAGTGTAGGCGTCTTATTTCGTGGCTGCAGTCTGCCCCTTCTGCAGGAGCCTCTATCCTCTCCTTTCCCATGGGTTCATTTCCTGTGTACCTAATCCTCCAGCGATCAGTTACAAATCCTTTAGCTGCCCCCTCTCCTTAGACAAGACACAGTTTACCTTTTATTCAATCTTCAACCTCTTTGCCACCATAGTAGGTCCAGGTCCTAAATCCCTTTCTAGATGCTGTGACCCCTTTTGACATCAGAGATCAGGTCCCTTCGCCCGGGATCCCAGCCCTTAGCTCTCCCTCCCTTCTCACGTATCTTCCTGGGGGCAAAATCTGGCAGAAAGTGCCTCTTGGCCACCTCTCCCATTCCAGTACCAATGGTATTCATTCTCCCCTCCATGAATCCACTCTGCACAATAACACAGATGAATCTTGTAAAAGTAATGTGGTTGGAGTCAAACAATCAGATATAAAAGAATATGTTCTGGGCAGTGCCTGTGGCTCAAAGGAATAGCCCCATATACCGGAAGTGGAGGGCTCAAATCCAGCCCTGATCAAAAACTGAAAAAAAAAAGAAAAAAGAAAAAAAAAATGTTCTGATATATAAAGTTTCTGTGGGATTAAAGGCCATCATATTTTTGTGGGTGGGTGGGGACATCTTAAATGTTTAACAACCAGCTCTCCTCTGAGCAAAAAAGTCAGAATTGAAATACTGGTAGATTTCATGATGAATTTCAAGCTGCTAACATGATGTCACCTAATATGGAGGGGGGTAAAGGTGAAGGGTAAATTCTGTAGCCCAGCATTACGGGATATTTCCATTCGACAGATATAATAGATAAATCATCACAAGAGCATAAATCCTAGTACCGTGTAGTAGACTAACTAGGAAGTGGGGGATTGTGAATATTTATGACCTTATTCCGTATGCCAAATGATCTTTCTGGCATCTTACTCTTATACAAATAGGAGCGCTCTCACAGCTCATGTCAGCTGAGAATACAGGACTAAAATGACTTCCAACGCCTAATTATACTCTTTATTTCCACCATCTTTGAACACTCCTAACCTGGTCTATATTTATTCAGCTTTTCTTTTCAACAAATATTTTATGATCTATGTTTCAGGCACTTTTTTCTTTTCAATACTTTTATTGGGGTGTGATTGACATATAATAAATGACACAGATTAAGTGTACAACTTGATCCATTTTGAATCTGTATCCACCATGAAGCCATCACCATAATCAAGATAATGAACATGTCTGCCACACCCAAATTTTCCTCATACCCCTTTGTGGTCCCTCCTCCATCCCCAGGGCCACTATATGTTGGTCACTATATCTTGGTTTTCATTTTCTAGAACTTCTTACCTTTGCCTTTAATATAATTTTTTAAGTGGAAGTTTATGTAATTTTTTAAAATAATGGCTGTGTTTAATACTCAGCTAATAAACTCCTGAAACCTTGAGCATTGGTGCCCCAAAGCCACTGGAGCCAGCTTCAGCACACCACTCGGTTGGGTAAGTGAACGGAATGGAACATGAAGGGAGATTCTGGACTCGGGGTAATGGTCTATCTCTTGATCTTGGTGTTGGTTAAATAGGGATTTCTGCATCATTTAAATGTATTGAGCTAAACACTTACAGTGTGTGGACTTTTCTGGTTGTGTGTTAACTATCAATAAAATTTACCCCTGAAAGGCACTGGGATCAAAAGGGTTGGATCACTTCGTTTCAATAAAAAATCCTCTGCCCCCTCTAGCTTTCTGTTGCATTTCAGTTAAAATCTCAGCTCCTTCTGGTAGCTTTCAAGCCTTGCCCTACAGGGTGCTGAGCCGTGGTTTCATTTCCAACGTCACTAACTTGGGTCCTCCAAGCTGTTAACTTCACTCCAGCCTCAGGGCCTCTCCTCGTGCTGTTCCCTCTGCCTGGAGCTCTCTCTGCCACTTTCCCCATCACTGCTGCCTCTTGTTGAGCTTTACACCTCTCGGCTTAAACATCACCTTCCCAAGTGGCTGCCCTCTTTAAGCAATGTTAGCTCTTTTTTCACAAAGCCTTATTTGTTTCATTCTGTATGTTTTTAAAAATGTGTCATTTCTATGTTTGTTCTTGGCCTGGGCCCTGTATTGAAATGTAAGCTCCGGGAAGCCAAGGATCACACATTGTCTCTTGTTAATCACAGCAGTCAGATGCAGTGTCCGGCACCTAGAAGGTCCCCAGGAAGTGTGGAATGAAGGACAAAGTTCACCCTTGGTTCTCTCGGGGAACGCAGAAAGACTGTAGTGTACCAGGGTATGGGTGCATGCAGAGATGGGAGCAGAGAAGTCAGCCTAACATGTTGGTGGCAAAGCCCTTAAGTCATTTCTACATCCACCAGGTCCATGTCCTTCTTCCTCCTGCAAGAGTATGAATGTTAACTTTAGAGATGACAGAGCTCAAGACCAGCTGCCCTATGTTTTCAGCTGAAGAGACCCAGGGTGCTCAAGGTCATGAGCAGACATAAGATTGGAGTGTCCATCATCTAACATGGTCCAGAGGAGCTCACCTGCATTATCACATTGTCAGAAGCTGGGCAGTGGGACCGGGGCAGGAGGGGGAAGGAGTGTGAGTTTCTAATGTACACAGATGTGGGGAGAACCTGGCTTTGTAACTGCCTTGTCCAGCATTCTTAAGCAAATAGCCAAATTTCCTAAGCTTCATTTTTCTCCTCAATAAAATATGGATCATAATAACTTATTTCTGCACTTATTTCAATAGACTTAAGGGGTACCAGTGAAGTTTTGTTACATAGATATAGTGCATGATAGTGAAGTCTGGGCTATTGGGGTACCCATCAGCAGAATAACATCCAAGGTGCCCAATAGGTAATTTTTCATTCTTCTCTCCCCCTTTTGAGTCTCTGATGTCCCTATGCCACTCTGTGTGACAATGTGTATCTGTGGTTTAACCCCCATTTGTAAATGAGAACTCATGCTATTTGATTTTCTGGTCCAGAGTCACTTCACTCAGGGTAATGGCCACAAGTTCTATTTTTACAGAGATCTCCGGAGCAATGAAGAAAACAATATATGTAAAGCCCCTACCTCATCTGCGGTGTTCAGTAAAAAAACATGTTGGGGGCTGGGCACGATGAAGCCTCTCCTCACTATTCCACGAATATCTAATCACGGCTCTGATAATTGCCCAGTTTAATTAATGCCTGGGCAGTAGGTTGACATTCTCAGGCTTTAACTGTCTAAGGAAAGTGCTGGAATCACAATGCTTCGGTAATGCATCAAGCTGCTGCCCCAAATGCCTGATGAATTCTCTCCTGTAGGCACTCCAAGAAGAGTGAGAAAATTAAGGCATAGCTTGGATAAAAAACTATGACAGTTGTAAGGCATAAAATCAATAATGCCCCACTTTCCAAAAACTGGAACCTTTTAAATGTCAAAAATATAGTGAGACATCTCCCAACATACATACCTGGTGATGCTATCCTCTTAAGAACAATCTTCTAATTATAGGTATTTAGTCTTCCATTAAAACTTAGTTACACTGATGTAGGCATTGAAATGATGTACTGAGTGAGGGAAGGGGAGGAGGTAGGAACTGATATATTTTTAGTATTTACTTTGTTCCAGACACTGTGCTAGGTGTTAGCCTCCTATAAGATAGGCATATCCTTCTTCATAGCAAAGATTTCAGGTTTTATTTAAGTGTGAAATAAAATATACTAGTTGGGCAGAATCTAAGATACTACCATGGAGAAATTATAGGGGCTCTAAGAAGTTAGATTTTTGTTTCTTTCTCACCTAACTGTCCAGAGTAGGCATCCCAGGACTGCAGGGTGACTGTGCTATATTCAAGATGATGCTTTCACTTCCGAAACCAACATGGCTGCTCTTTCTGCTGCTATCGTGTTTGCCCACATAGCAAAGACAGGGAAAGGCAAGGCGATCTTTTCTTTTAAGGATTTGAGCCAGAAGTTGCAGACATCATTTCTGCCCCCAAATAGTTTAAATGATTTAAATAATATAGAAGCGCATTCCTCTCACATGTAATAGTCTGAGGATAAGCAGTCCAGGAGCCTCTACAATGTCAGAAGCTGCATTTCTTCTTGTTATTCTACCATCCCCCAGAGCTTACCATCTTCTACATGGCAAAGGGTAGTTTAACCACCATATGGATCCATATTCCAGCCAATAGAACTAGGGGAAGGAGGAGAGCGTAATCCTTTTCTTCTTAGGGGCACAACCTGGAAATTGTTCACATCACTAATGCTCACATCCTATTGGCCAGAATGTAGTCACATGGCCAAAACTAGCTGCAAGGGAAGCTAGGAAATGTGCCTAGCTAAAACTGGGTAATTTTGTTATTACAGGAAGAATAAATAAATGGTTTCTGATAGAAAATGACTCTCTATGTTGTAGCAAACCATTGTAGGGATTTGTGCAAGGCAGTGACAGAATTGTTGTTCAGAAGTTATTGTGGATGGAAGCTGGAAAACATATCTTGGAGGGTAGACACAAGCGTGGAAGCAGAGAGGCCAGTTGTGAGATAAAGGTGGCTTGATCTAGGTGGAAGAAGCTGAGGTGATGACAAGTGGTCTCAGACAAGATTTATTTTGAAATATATTCTCAAAATCCCTCAGCAGGACTTTCTAAGGGGTTGCGTATGAAGTGTGACAAACCAAGAGTGGAAGATATTTGGATAAATTATTTCTTCAAGTCAAGGCTCAGCTCAAACATTGAAGTTGTCTTTGATCTATTGCTTCATGGCAGTCACACTATCACATCATCGTGGTTTTTCTTACTATTATTTATCTTGATCTGAAATTATCTTGTTTAGTTTTCTGTTTGCTTAATTATTTTCTGCCTTTTCCCACTAAAATGTATATTCCTTGGAGTAGAAATTGTTCTATCCTGTTCATTATTCTAGTGTTGGCACCTAGAAAAATGCCTGACACATAGTAAAATTAACAGTCAACATTTTGCTAGCCGGTATCTATATGTTTATTGAATGGATGAATAAGTCAAGAGAGATAGTTGGTGGTTCTAAAGATAACAGAATGAAAAGAAAAATTAAGTGATATAATAAAAAAATAAAACAAAAGATGCCAGAAATCGATACCTTGAAGAGTCTACAGTGTTCTTTGAAAATGATTAAATAAATGCTGGCATATAACGTTTGTAATGTTGTTAATCTGAAGTGTATAGTCTACAAGTGCCCTAGCAGAAAAGTCATGTTACTTTAAAAGAAGAAGTAATCAGGTTAATCTCAAATATCTCAAATCTCCCTTCAGCCCTGTGGATTTTCTTTCTAAAACAATTCCTAGAGATTTAATGGAAAAAAAAAATGTGACTCAAGAATTTTAAAAACAATCAAGTTGTCTTTCAAGAGTGTGTATGTAAGGGCAGCGCCTGTGGCTCAGTGAGTAGGGCGCTGGCCCCATATGCCAAGGGGGGCAGGTTCAAACCCAGCCCCGGCCAAACTGCAACCAAAAAATAGCTGGGCTTTGTGGTGGGTGCCTGTAGTCTAAGCTGCTTGGGAGGCTGAGGCAAGAGAATCGCGTAAGCCCAAGAGTTAGAGGTTGCTGTGAGCCATGTGACGCCACAGCACTCTACCTGAGGGTGGTACAGTGAGACTCTGTCTTTACAAAAAAAAAAAAAAAAAAAAAGAATGGTGGATATATATCACCCATATATCCTATGGAAAAATGTCATTAGGGTCCCTGAGTATGATTATGATGTTGAAACATATTAAGGATTATTGGTGAGCATTAAAATATGTTAAAGCTAAAATAAAGTCTGATAGGCGTACATTGTACTCTGGAGATGGACGCCCCAAACACCCTGACTTGATCCCTATGCATTATATACATGTAGCCAAATTTCACACGTATCCCATAAACTTGTATAAATTATTTTAAAAGTCTGAATATTTTTTAATAACCATGCTTATAAAACATAATGTAAATGTTATAATTTTTGAAAGGAAAGCTACACAATCTCAAATAATAATAGAATATTAACTTGAATGCTCTAACAGATACCAAATTAACAAGACAGAAGTTTATTTCTCCCTCTGCAACAGTCTAATTATGAGCAGTTCCCAGCTGATCTGGGGATCCATAGTACTAGGTACAGAGGTCTCCTTTCTGTTGCGACTCCATATCCTTTGGAGGGTAGCCTTCTTCAGCTTGGTTGAATACAGGTCATCACCATGTCTGCTGGGTTCTAGCAGCAAGAAAGTCTAAAAGATGGAAAAGTAGCAGAAGTTGTCCACGTGTCTTCTACTTACATCCATGAACTCCGCCACCTGGTCATACCCCGCAGCAAGGGAGGCTGGCAAGTGTAGTGGGCAGCTGGGGGTACATATCTACCTCTATTATTATAGAAGTAGAGAAAAGACACGTACTGGGGAGGGAAAAACCATCTGTCTTTGCCATACTACTTCATGAGCCATGAGAATGAAATGAAATAAATCAGTACACATGCTTAATATTTGCACCTGCAATAAAGTAAGTTTCCCACAATATTAGATATTTTATTTACTTATTGGGATAGAGTCTCATTTTGTTGCCTTGGGTAGAGTAGCATCATATAGCTCACAGCAACCTCAAACTCTTGGGCTCAGGTGATCCTCTTGCCTCAGCCTCCCATGTAGTTGGGACAAGTGCCCACTACAACACCTGGCTATTTTTAGAGACAGAGTCTCACTCTTCCTCAGGCTGGTCTTGAACTCATGAGCTCAAGCAATCCACCCTTCAGAGCCTCCCAGAGTGCTAGGATTATAGGTGTGAGCCACCATGCCAGCCTAGGTATTCTTTTTTAAATAAAAATAATCTTATTTTTTGTTTTATAAGTGATACATGTTAGTTATAAAATATTCAACAATAGAAAAGAATATGAAAAAAGGAAATATCATTCTGAACCCCATCTTCAGAGTCAACCACTGTACCCATATCTGATAATTTATCAAGTGTTATTTTGAGTCCCAATATGTAGTAACTTTTATAAATATTTCTGCCCTTTAAAAAGCATATATATATTTTCTATTTATAAGATAAATAGCTGATGTATATACCCATTATCTCAACCACATCACTTATGTTTTAGATTTTTATGCTATGTTATTTGGTGCAAAGTTCATTATAATTATATCTTCATTGCAGATTCTTCTTTGTAGAATCCAGTCATAAAGTTTCCCTTTGATTTTGAGTTTCTGGTATTATTAATATTACAACCTTTACTTCCTTTCTGCTTCCACTTGTCTGGACACTTAGATTAATATATGAATTTACCCAAAGTAAATTCAGAACATGAATAGGTTAATTTTTTTTTAAGTGTTCAATTTTCTTCCCCCTTTCCATTACAACTAAGGTACAGTTTACAGCCACCTGTTTTGTCCTTAATAATCTTAGGGTCTATAAGAACCTGAGATATTTTAAATACTGCATATCTGATTTGAGTACATTTTCCCCATATTGAAAAGGATTATGCCAAATTGTAGCAGCAACTTAATTCCAGAGATTTGAGTTTTCACTAGATTTCAAGTGAAGCTATCAATTCATAGCTTATGTGTAGTTCAAAGGCACTTTAAGGGCTTCTTTTGAAAATGTCACATATACCTTAACATTTTTTGCTTCATGTATAGAGAAGCAGCCACTTCAGAGTTGGCATCTCTATTTACAAAGAGGAAAATGAGAGCTTTCCAAATTTAGTCTAATTCCTTTTGAATTCATGTCATTAACATGAAACTATGGGGGAAAAAAAGTAAATTCTGGTATTTGCACCTGACTATCTTTTTTCCTAAGAAAATAATGAAGATGATCCCTGCAGTCATTTGCGGGTGACTATAATGTGCTAAACATTTTTGGTACATTGACGTTCCTCTGATCTTCCTACCCTGCTGTGTAAGTGTGATTACCACCATCGTGCAGAGGAGAGTGCTGAAACTCACAGGTGAACTCCTAAGTAGGGCTATACTGGCAGACTAGAAGTAGCAAGACAGAGCTGGGGTCAAATTCATTCTGCCTGACTCCGAAATTTGTTTCAAGAGATGGGCATCTGAATTAAAAAAAAAAAAAAAAAAAAAAAAGACAATTCTTTGTCTTTTCTGTTTTGAGTAATATTCCTCTTTTTAACTCCTTAGATGTTTTTTACTGGAGTCTAAAGAGAACAAATTCCATATGCAGCTCCAGAAATCCAAGTCTGAAGGCACGGAAGGCTAGGATCTATTTAATTTCAGTTCAGCAAACAAATACAATTTCCTTAAGTAAACCCTCCAGGAGGGTTGGTGGAATCAAGCCTCTCATTATTTTAGTGCTTTAATTCCAGAATGTACCGCAGAGATTTAACAAAGAACGTCAATATCAAATACTACTCCTTATCTATTGCAAATTCCATACACAGTTTTGCTGTTGTTTAGAACCCATAAACTCTGTAGCAAAACATTACACCTAATCTCAGAAATGCCAACTGCATTTGGAATGAAACAAAAAAGGGTGGGGGGGGACTTTCTGAATCACTTAAATTTTTTTCTTATACTCAACAAAAACTCCTGATATATAACTTTGGAAAAAGGAGTCCTCCCTCTTTATTGCAGATACATTTCCATTACTGTGAGCTGTACTGTGCCAAGCAAGGTATTTTAGCATTATTGACTAAAAGGATTTGGGCATAATTTAATGGAAGTGAGGAAATGGTTTGGCCCACAGCTCTGGACTGGTGATGTATAATGTTTATGTCTGTAGAACTATTCCACAAATTCCGCTCCCCACGAATTACTGATTCAAAATTTGGAGCAGTGGAGTCCTAGCCAAGTATATTTGGGGAAAACCTCTTAGGTAATTTTTATTTATTTATTATTTATTTATTTCAAATTAGTATGAGGGTACAAATTTTTGGATTACATTGTTCTGCCTGACTCCAAAATTTGTTTGTTATAAGAGGTGGGCATCTGAAAAAAAATAGACAATTCTGGAGTCACTTCCGGGGTAAAGTTCCAGTTGTAAAAGAGCCCCTCTCCCGGGGGGCATGTTATCCACCCTCACAATGTGCACAATAGGTGAGATCCCGCCTCCTGCCCTCCCTCCTGCCAGTCATTCCCACCTCTCCCCAATTCCCCTTCACTCCTTCCCTTGTCCCCCATACTAGATAATATTTGTGTTTTCTTGTTCATATGAGCATGTAATTGTTTGTGTATTGGTTTCATGTTAGTATTGAGTACCTTGAATATTTATCTTTCCATTCTTGTGATACTTTACTAAGAAGAATGTGTTCTGCACATCCCTGGTTAAGCATCTCTGGGCTAGAGCCAGGGACAATAGCACCAATAGCAACAATAAAATATTTTCTTTTAAGTGATGGCTGCCACTACAAACAATTCTTCTCCCCTGATCCCTTCCTCACTCCAGGTGGAGGGGAAAGAAGAATCATACAATGAAATACATATAGGCAGATGTTCTCAACAATGGCAGGGATGGGTCTTAGTTTCAAATAAATGCACTTTAGTTGTTTTTCATCAATACCTGATGTGGCTGAGGATTAATAGCCACTTGAATGCCAGGAAGGGTTTTGGAAACAATAAATACAGGTTATTGTTTTTCTTAACAAAGCCCAGCAAAGAAACCAAAATGCTTTCTTTCTATCCAATCATATGGTGAATAGATGGACACAGCATTAGAAATAGTAGAGTTCAACAGCTTCATTTTACATAAGGAGAAACTGAGCCTAAAGCCGGGAAGTGACTTCCAGGCCACACAGCTTTTTCATACAGTACAAACCATTAAATTCAATGTCCAAGGCGGCGCCTGTGGCTCAAGGAGTAGGGTGCCGGCCCCATATGCTGGAGGTGGTGGGTTCAAACCTGGCCCCAGCCATAAATAAATAAATAAACAAATAAATTCAATGGCCAGTCCAGGAAAGCAAACCAAGCTCTCTATTCTTTTTTGGAACTTTGCCTCACTGAAATTAGAAAAAACACAGAAACAGCTGTTCAACCGTGTCCAGAAATGAGACTCCATTCTTCAATAAAGCACCAACACTTTAGCCAAGAAGTGTCAAGAGAAAAAAAGATCAGCCGGAAACAGATTCTTTAGCCAAGTTGCCCATCCTCATTGAGCCACAAAGAGCAAAATAACCAAAGCTACGTTCACAACTGCTTTCCTGTCATCACTGTGAGATGTTCTTTCAGGACAGACATTTCAGAGTAGCCTTAGCCAGAGCGCCATTCCACACTGTTTTTCTGGATCCGATCTCACAGGGGGACTTTTCTAACCTCACAGCTCCTCTTTCCTCAGCCACTAAACAAAACTCTGGAGAACTGGAATACGACTGAGGATCTGCTATCCAATAATCCATATTATATGATCACAGATGCCTCGTTGGATGTTATGAACTGAACTGTGTGCCCTAACCCCAAATTCATATGTTGAAGTCTTAGCCCCCAGGACCTCAGAATGTCATCGTATTTAGCAATAAGATTTTTAAAGAGGAAATTTAGTTAAAACGAGGTCATTAGGGTAGGCCCTAATCCAATATGACTTGTGTCCCTGTAAGAAGTAAAAATCAGAACACAGACACCCACAGAGGTTAAGACCATAGGGAGAAGACAGCCATCTACAAGGGAGGGAGAGCAGCCTCAGAGGAAACTGCCCTGTGGACCCTTTGATCCTGGACTTCTGGTTTGGGGAACTGTGAGACTGTGAATTTCTCTTGTTTAAACCACCCAGTCTATGGTACTTCATTATGAAAGCCCCAGGAAACGAATGCACTTGATCTGTAATCTGTCTGCTTTGGATGTGAGATTGTATTTCATTCTTTAACAAGTTCATGTTCAGAATGGAATGCCAGTGTCATCCTTTTGACCCTTTACTTAAAATGAGGATCTGGATGCGGTATCAGTTAGGGTGCTTGTGATAGCAAGGAACAGAAATCTCTGACTGAAGTAACAAATGAGATGTGTTTGGCTCACATAACTGACAAGAAGTAGAGCAGGCTGCAAGCACAGTGTGATCAGGGCGCAACCTCCTCTGCCCCTCCCTGTTTACCAGGTGTGTGGTTGGGTTGGCTGCCCTGGAGATGGAAAGATGGCATCAATAGTTACACTTGCTTCTTCACTCCTATCCTAAAACAAATCCAGGCTTCCCTCTGATTGACCCAGTCATTGTTTGTTACACTAATAACAATAACTAATATTCAAGGAGGATTTAATATGTGCCCAGTATTCTTTTAAATTCTTCTGCTGTTTAACTCTTTTAATCCTCATAAAAAGAGCAATGGTGGGAAAAAACCTAAATGTCCATCAACAGATGCATGGATACAGAAAATGTGGTGTATGTGCCTACAATAGAATACTATTCTGCCTTTAGAAAGGAAATTCTGCACTGTGAGACAATACAGATAAACTTGGAAGACATTATGTGAAGTGCAATAAACCAGCTACAGAAAGACAAATATTGCATAATTCCCCTGATATGAGATATCTAAAACTTAAGTCAATTTCAAAGACCCCAAGAGGGGAATGGAGGTTGCCAGGGGCTGGGAAGGGTGGAAATGGGTAGTTATCATCAGGCCTAAAGTTTTAGTCAGGTAAGAGGAATAAGCTCTACAGGATGCTACAATGTAACATTTTGCCTATGGTCAACCATAATAAATTTTACACTTAAAATTTTTTCAAAGGGTTGATTTAATATTAAGTGTAAGCATATAAAAATTTTTTTTTAAAGAAAAGAGAAAACAACCCCCAAACCAAAATAAAAAGAGCAAGGAAAGGGACTACCCTGATACGAGTTATTTCAGTGAAGACCAATCTCTGAATTGATGTGTGTGTGGGGTTAAGTCTCCCTTCCCCCACTCCTAGAAAGTCTGAGGTTGATACACAAGGTGCAGGATAGATACCAGGAAAATAACCACAGTATGAACCACGACCGTGTCTCAAACAAGTTGTAAGTCTCTTTCATGCTTCAGTTTTCCTTAATGGTCTAGCTTAACACAGGCAAAAAGCAAGGTGTGTTCTTTCACTGCCTGTATGATTTAAATTACCTTTTGTCCTAAATATTCTTTTAAATGTCACAGTTTTGTTTTCTCCTTGCAGGTACAGAAGCTAACAGATACAGAGTCAGGAATGATACAGGCTTCTGGAAATTTTCAAACACGTGAGCAGCCTTCCTCTTGCCAGTTATAGTGACCTCTTGGGTCAAACCCTAGGTCCCTTTGATTTTCCTCTTGTTCTTCCAACATTTGCAGAGAGGTGTGGAAACGTCTCTGCTTGTCCCGGCTTGTGTGGAGCCGCTTTCTTTGTTACTTTTGATTCACAGTAAGAGAGGAGCAATCAGAGAAAAGCATTTGGTGAGGCTTTAGTCTGTCCCACTTTTACCCTTGTCACCAACCCCCACCTTGTACAAGCTAGGTGGTTCCCTGCAAGGATTAAATGCACATATCTGATATTTTCCAATTTGCAAACTTGAATTCCATTAGAACTTTATCATGGGTCACAAAAAGCAAAAACGCATGTGCGTTACAAGTTATGGCATTCTAATAAACCAAGTATGAATTTCATCATTTATTTGAAATAAATAATAGGCAACTTACTGCTTATATGCTAAATATTTAAATATCTTCGTACAACTCAGTACAATTTTTTTTCAGGAAATCCTATCACAACACTTTATCACTTTATCAAAATGTTTATATCTTTTATGTAGCAACCCCTTTCCTAGAAGTTATTAAAAGGGGAAGGGGTAGAAAGCAACAATGATGTTCGTTCAAGACTGGCTCAGAATAACAAAAACGTAAACAATGTATGTTCTACGCATATGCATGGCTAAGACATTTACAGTAAAAACTCAAGGGAAATATTATGTAACTATTAGTAGTTCCTTTTGTTTGGAATACGCTCCCACCCCCTCTGCCTTATTTCCCTGCCAGCTAACGCCCACTTAGCCTTCAAGACTCAGGGTACCCACCCCGTGCTTATGTAACACCTGGGCACACCTCTAAAATCATATAGTGCCCGTTGCATTGTAACCCATTGACTTCACCTGTGGGTCTCCCACCACCGGACTGCAACCTATTGAGGCAGAGACTGTCATTTATTTAACAAGTTAAAAAAGAAAGAAAGAAAGAAAATTATTCCTAATACATAAAATGTACGCTTCAGCTAATTCAGAGCTGCCTTTATTCCCCACTCCCCCACCCAACCCTCTAGCCACACCAGCTTCCCCACTGAGGTCTCTTGTGGAAGGTGAGAAGTCTGCTTATAAGCCTTTTAGAAGCGGCTTTTTTTGGGGGGTGGGAGGAGTAGGTGGGAGATTAGAAATGGGGCCCGTGGGATATTCCTGCAACCCCCCAGGAACCATTAACATACTTTTATACTTCCTTCCATAAAGTTTGTTTCCATGAATATCTGAGTTGCCCTATATACTGTACAAATTGGGACTGCAAACGTGCGAACGACGGGATGATTTCATTTTACACCAAAAAGTGATACGAGTTCCCTTCTTTCTGGCACAGCTGCTTCTGAAAGTATTATGTTAAGGTGCATGCGGTCCTGCAGGGGCCAGCGGCTTGAGGTCGCTCTCCTCCCCCATTCATTTCCAGCAGGGCTCCGGGGTACTTCTCGCAGGCTCCCTTTTGCCCGCCCGACTTCTGAGCCGAGCGCGCGGGTGGGAGGAGAACCGGCAAATCCTCGCGGGCGCCGAGCGCTAGAGGAGCCGCCCGTGCCCAGCCCAGTCACGTTGGCTGCAAAGCGCAGCCCGGCTGCGCCGCGGCGGGGAGGCGCGGAGGGTAACTAAGGGGAGCGGGTCACGTGAGAGGAGGAGTCTGACCTACTTTCCCCCCGCGGCAGACGCATGCGTACTCCCCATCTGCGCGCTAGCCGGGAGGCTCACGTGGAATCGCACGTGCCAGATGCACCAGCGCCGGCTCCGGGCAGGGCGCGCACAGGGGCGGGGCGGGACCGAGCGCCTGAAGAGAGACGCAGCCTGCGGGTTTTGCGGTCTTGACTCGATGCACCCCTTTGTTCCGGAAGGCTGCTTGGGTACCCCAGGTGGGTTTCCGTGAAGTCTTCGAATTCAACAGTAATGAATTCAAAGTTACTGTACATTTTGCCCTTTGAATCACCATTTCCATAACTCAGTTTATCCTACAGATGGGCTCCTGCAGCTGGAAACCAAGGCCCTGGAAGGAAAATCATTACATCATTGTTGGGCATCGCCAACGATTAGAAGCAATCCAACAAAAAACGGATACATTTAGGGGAACGTAAATTACGATTGGGCCATGGTTGCAGTTCTCCGCAGCTCTTAAAAACACGTAGGCACTGATAAGGAAAGACCTCCAAGACACATGGGATTTTTAAAGAGCTGGTGCAGAACAGTGTATGGGGTGCTCACATTTGTGAGAAAAAAAGTATCTGTGTATGTGCATAATGGATAGAATAGTTCTGAAAAGATGCACCAAAAAAAAAAAAAAACTGGTAAAGGAAGGTATGCTAGATGACTGGGGGTGGGTCAGGGAGAAGCAAGGCTGACTCTACACTTTCGTAACTTTAAAATTGTGTGCCATATGCAATCTATTTTTTTTTCCGAATAAAATTTAAAAACAAAGAGTCATTTAGCACTTTAGAATCTGTGCAAAAGATTTTATGTAAATCATTTTCTTCCAGAAAGTTTGTCATGTACAGTATTTGCCGCTTTTCCTGTCCTGTTCAGCTCGAATTGTTTTTGTTTTTCTTGCAGTAAAGCATTGCACTGCCATCAGCTTGTATCTTAAAAGTCTTACACTTTCTAATAAAGTGCTGAGAAGTTTTAACTCCCAAGGTGAACCACCTAAGTCCTCTCCATCTTCAAGATCCTCCCCAAGTTCCCTCTCTTGAGGGAAGGCATGTTAACCAAGGGACCCTCAGCAACAAATATTTGCACAATTAAAGCCTGCACAGCAATTTTACATCTACGATTAGCTTTTACTCTCCCAGTTACTCTGTGAGTTTGTAGTGCAGATATTATCACCATTATGGTTATTATATGAGCGATGGTTATATTTGGTTGCAAGTAACAGCAAATCCAACTCTAAGTAGGTTGAAGTGTAAAACTCAGTAAGTCCAGGATAAGATGGATTTCAGGGATAGTTTGATTCACCAGCTAAACAATGTCACCAGGATCTGGTTTCTTTCTGTCCTCTTGCTAAGCCTGGTATAATGCCAGGTTCATCTCTAAAGCTGTGGGAAGATCTCACTTGGTGAAAATGCCTCATCCTTGGTAGAGGTAGCAAGCAAGTATCTTGCTTATGTTGGGGCAAGTGCCTATCTTGAACCAGTAACGCTAACAGGAGATGGGAAGATGCTGATTGGGGGTTAATCTGTTAGCCCATGTGCTTTGGGTAGAGCTAAAAAAAAACAGAGAATGCACTGGGAGAGGCAACCACACGCCCCTCACATCACTATGGTTATCACTCTCCCTGCTATTATTTACCCTTTCCAGATGCGGCGAGTTGGATGGAGTGATAGCTCTTGATTTGCTGCAGATTGTGCAGTCAGCATGTTTGCATGTTTCTTAGCATTGTATAGCTTCCCAGCCAGGCAGCGAGTAACGGCATCAACATGTCAGAAAAATCTCCAGTACTAGCAAAACAACATGAGTTATGATGAGAAATCAGTGATGCCATTTTGGAAGAATATATAAAAGGAAATGTACAAACACCACATTTATGTCCCATTTCTTTATCCACCCATCCAATAAATATTACACTCCTACTATATGTGGAAACCCAAGAGCTCTTACATAAAAACAGAAGATGTTTATGACCAAGTCTCTGAACTCAGAGGAAATAGAGTCAAGTTAGACAAGCTAGATACTCAGAAAATATTAAAATAAGGATATGAGACACCATGCAATTAAGTGCCTAAGTGGATGATGATGCAGTGTGGCAGATGTTCAGAGCAGAGGCAGAGGTTGGTTGAAAAAGATAACAAATAGGATAGGGCCTTGTAGGATTGCCCAGATTAGATACAATCAGCAGGGGAGAAGGCCAGGTCTGTGGAGATGGTTGCACAATAGGTGAGTAAAGGTTTAGAAGTAGACAGGAATTCTCGAGATTAGAGACCAGACCTATTGGCATGGAAGTGATGTTGTAAATGAGAGAACTCAGGTTCCCCAGGCCCATGACCCCATGGCTATAGATGCATTGCAATTATTTCAATTGCCCTGGCTTTTAGTCCCACCTGCTCATCAATTCCAAATCTCAACCAGCTGTACCAGAGAATACGCAAGGGTCTTTCACATGTGCTTGTGTATCAATCGGCCAATTACTGACACCACACAGCATCTGCCACACTCTTCCTCTTCCTCTCCTGCTCTGGTCCCCTGTCCTAGAAAAGCAGGATAAAGATGTCTCCCCACTGCTTGCCTAGTTGTATGGGGAGGAGGGGAAGCATCAAGAATGTTTGCAAGCATATCCACATTTAGCTGCATGCTGTGTCATCATGGGACACGTGACACACAGAGTATGTCCATAACTGCTGGGTTCATGCGGTAAGGGGAAGGTGCCTCATCTGACACACGGGGTGTTCAAATATTTAGCAACTACCAATTCAAGATCAAGGCATACTGGCAAGGGCAGGATTGGGATTAGCAGGAGGTAAGTTAAGCTACTCGGGCACAAACCTTTAACAGGGCTCTCACTTTTGCTCCCACTGTCTTTGTCTTATGGTCTAGACAGCCCCAAACTAGTACCTTGAAGACCCTCGGAATATCAGAGAAGTCTTAACAGTAGGCAATGATAGACTCAAACCCATGTATTTTATTTGTCTATTTTCTCTCTCTCTCTCTTTTTTTTTTTTGTAGAGACAGAGTCTCACTGTACCGCCCTCGGGTAGAGTGCTGTGGCGTCACACGGCTCACAGCAACCTCTAGCTCTTGGGCTTCCGCGATTCTCCTGCCTCAGCCTCCCGAGCAGCTGGGACTACAGGCGCCCACCACAACGCCCGGCTATTTTTTTGTTGCAGTTTGGCCGGGGCTGGGTTTGAACCCGCCACCCTCGGCATATGGGGCTGACGCCCTACTCACTGAGCCACAGGCACTGCCTTCTCTCTCTCTTTTAAAAGTCTATCTTTTCTATCCTTTTAATCTATACCCCAATTATTCTTTAGACTTTGAGTTTTAAGCTAGGTGTGTGGATTTATGCGGGGATGTAAGCTGTACGTTCATTTGTTAACTGAACATAACATACATTGGGGTCTGCAAGGATGGACCAGGAATTCATTAGCTGTTAGGACCCTGAGGAAAATAAAAATAAATGAAAGTCTTGCCTTCCAGGAGATCCTAGCCTACTAGGGAAGATTGTCTACAAGGAGGAGGACAGATGAGTGTGTCAGGGTAGGCCTGGGGACACAAAAGAGTGAATGGATGTTTCTCCTATAGTCTGAAGTAGATGGGAGATAGCATCCTACCATGCCATGTGGTACCTGAGCTAGGTCTTCAGGAATGAGAGCCCCATGAGCCAACATTGTGCTAAGCATTGGGAGGTAGGGAAAGGACAAGTATTTAAATCCCAGATATTAAATAAACACCCATAGTCAACCCCCCAGGCAGGTCTAAAAACAGAAAACTGCAAAGGTCCTGGGAAATGGTCAACAGATTTTACTCACTGCTATGAAGGGACAGGAGGAAGGGAAGAGGCCTAGTGTGGGAACTGGGGGATCCGTTTGGGGCTTGACAAAACCACCCGTCCCATAACCCGGATAGGAAGAGCTTCAAAGTCACTGGGCAGGGTTGAGCATATTTGCACAAGGAGACAAGCTTTGGACTAGAAACTACCTTTCTCTTTTCCTTTTGATGTTCAACGTTATTTGAAAATCTCTAATGTCTGACAGATGCAGTAGGCGCTGAGACCCGTAGGTAGAAAAGGACATCAAAATGTAACACTAACAGAGAGGGTGTGTGATTGGTGACGAGACCTCAAATCACCAGGCTGAGGATGTGTCTGATTCTGGGCCATCTTCAACCTTGACTGCAGAGCACTCAGGAACGAAACGTGCCGGTCGAGGTGTGCAGTAATGGCGACAACCGTTACTGTGTGTGGCACTATTGGGTGCCCTGTGGTTTCTTACTGTTAAAAATCATTCACCCAAGTTGGTTTCAGTTTCAATATTTTATATTTATACCTATAAACATGTACTATGCAAACAAAAAATTTAATGTGAAATGATAAAGCTTTGCCATATCAATACAAATTTGATAATCCTTTTTTGTATGGTACAACTCAAAACATCAAGATCATATATTTTTGGATTCAAATTGCCTTCTGTACATTGACACTGCAGAGGATTGACTACTTTTGAATTTGAGATAGGTTCTACACTTTTCGTCTTCCAAATCAGATTCTGAGCTGCCTGGCAGATTACCTTTTTATGTGAGAAGTATTTTTAAAGCTACCGCTATATCCAAATTCTCCAACAATGATCGAGTCTTCTGAACTTGACAACTCTTTGAAATTATCGCACTGTATATTGATTTATAATCCCACAGGAATTCACTATTTGTACAAATTATATCAGGCACAACTGTGGAAAATATTGAGAACACAGTGTATGATGATTACACGCTCAAGTCAGGTAACATAACAGTAACATGTGTCCTCAAGTTTTGTTTGCAAAATGAACAACGCCTACAGGCGTCTCTCATACCAAACAAACATCTTGTTTGAAGGCCTCTTGTTGTTTGCAGTCAAAATGTTAACACCACAGGAATATTATCCAGGAATGAGCAAAATGTTAGGATCTTATAGAGGAGCTTTAGGAGCTTTGTTTTCCCTTCCCACACATGTTCTCTAAAATCAAACCCAACTTTGTGAAATGCTCTGGCAGGATCATCCACCAGGGAAGACTCTTTTTGGATTACCAATAAGTCATGGCCTCCTGCTTTGGGAATGGCTTGTTCTCAGATAACAAGTTATTTAGTAGTGTGTATCTGTCAGGCTAGGGTAGGGTCGGTCACGGTAACAAACAAACCCAAATCCCTATGGCTTGAAAGTGCAAAGATTTATTTCTTGTTCATACTACATATCTGTCATAGTGTTCCATCACATCATTGTTCACTTTTCTTACCCAGGTAGTGAGGAAGAAGGTGGAGCCATTATCTGATACTAGTTTCCTTGGTAGAGCAAAACTAGAGCTCTGGTGGTCCAAGTAACCAAGTGGTGACCAAGTAAATGCTCCGGTCTGGAGGTGGCACTCATTGCTTCCCCTCACAATCCACTTAAGAACTAGTCATGTGGTTCCACCCAACCACACGTGGTTGTGTAAGTGCAATTGTGCCTGATGCCAAGAAGGAAAAGGGGATGGAATATTTGTGAATAGCATCAACAACTACTATCCATGTAGCATCCTTTGCTTCAAGTTGGCTCACCAAATTCTGTCTCCAATGGGCAAGCTGAAACTTGGAATGATATTGACGGTAGGGACAATAATAAAAAATAATGTTTATTATCATTCTGTTAGCATGAAGCTAGACATTAAGCCCTTTCTCTGTAGTAACTAACTTAATTTCTCCGGCAACCTTGGAAACTGAGATGATCACAGAAAAGGGAGCATAGGGAGGAGGAAAGTCTCTCCACAGGGAGCGTAACCTTAGTCATATAGATTTTATCAACAGAAAAATAAACTCATTTTATAAGCCAGGTTTATGAAATAGGGCATATCAGTTTCACATACATATCTGCTTTCACCATGTAAAGGAAGGCTAGATACAGTGTGTAAATTCACAGGCATGACTCAATTAACTAGGACATTGTTTTCTTGTATTCCATTGTCCACAGTAATAATAATCATTTATCAATAATAATCATTTATCAATCAATTTAGCACAACATTTTATCACAGGCTTTCTTCATCCAAAACCACCATAGGCTTCTCTAGGGAAACAGTGGTTGGAACACCTTCCTCTAGAACGGCTCAGACATCATCCCTAGAGGGGCAATGTCAGGGGCGCTTCCTACAACATACTGTTTATGGAATTCTACCTGAGGGACACCTGGAAACAGGTATGTGTGGGCATGAGAGACAGAGAGAGGAGAGGCAGGATGCTGAGGTGGGGATCAGCTGTGCTTTCTCGTATCCCTAACTGTGCTTTTCTTTTTTCATCTATACCTTGCACAAGTATAGCAACATCCTGGGTCTCTTTGGAGCAGTGGTTCTCAACCTTCCTAATACCACTATGTATTTTCATTGTTACAAAGGGTTGCCACCCACAGGTTGAGAACCACTGCTTTGGAGAGACTCATAGACACTAATGGGAGTCACCTACTATTTCTAAGAAAACGGTGCTGATTTGGGAAAATGTTTTATAAATCGCACACAAAAATAGGGAAAGGATATTGGCCGACTTTGGGGCGCTCACTCGGGGCCAATTCCCTTGCTAATACTCTGTACGCGTGTGGACGATGATAGTCCTGTGATGAGGCAGGACTATCATCTGTCCAGGTTGACACAGGATGAAACTGAGGCACAGAGAAGTTACACTACTGGTCAACAGAATCAAGGCCTCCCTGACTCCAGAGCCCCCACCTGGGATCTCTGCCCTCGGGAGCCTTTCCTATTTGCCCAGCTGAGTCTGGAACTTAGTGTTCTAGTTCTGACCCAGTTTGGTGTTTCCTGGACCTTCTAAGCTCATTGACTCAGCTTTTTACTCACAGCTCACTTTGTCTTCTTTTATGGAATGCCCTTTCTCTCTCTGACTGCCGGAGCCCTTCTGCACCTTCAGCCCACATCCAGAAAGGCCTCCATTGCAAACACCATCTTGTCCTCCTGACCTTGTCCAACTACTGCGCTCACATCACGTTGCTTTGTTTTTGTTGCCTTTCCCCTGGGTTTCACCCACCCTGTGTTGGTAGAGCATCATGCACCATACGCCTAATGTTAGTCTCCAAGCACCTAGCTGACCCTGTGATACACACAGTAAGTATGTGGTGAGTGAACAAAATGGATATGTCAATAGGCCTGAGAACATTATTCAAATGGTTACAGTATAAGAGGAGAACATTATCTCCCATCCTCCAGTATTTAAAAAAAGACACATTGAAAAACAGAAAGTAATGAAAATAAATCTTGTTATAGTAGACTTGGATATTCTTTGATCAACTATGTCCCTCAGAACTTAGTGATGTTCTGAGGAAGTTTGATATAACCTGGGCATCCATCCATGTATTATTAAGTGACTGCTGCATAGATGCCAGGATCTGGCAATAACCAGACAGGCTGTAAACAAATAAATAAGGAAACATACAGTATGTCAAATGCTAATACCTGCTATGGGGGCGGGATGGGGTAAATAAAGGAGTATGGAGAACAGGAAGACTTGGGGCGCAATGAGCAATGTAATTGTATCTAAATGGCCAGAAAAAGGTCTGTGCAAGGAGGCAATATTTGCAAAAAGACCTGAAGTAAGAAAGGGAGTGAGTTATGCAGGCATCTGGGATGAAGCCATTCTAGGGAAAAGAATGGCAAGTGCAAAGATCCTGAGGCACGGGTGTGCTTGGTATTCAAGGAACAACAAGAGGACCACGGTGGCTGCAGTTCACAGAACATGGGGGAGAGCGGAATGCAAGGAAGTCCCGGGGGTTATGTGTGGTGGAGCTGGTGCAGATTAAGAAGGGCTTCTTAAGCTATTGAAGAACTTTGGCTTTTAATGAGTGAGATAGAAGCCATGAAAGATGGTGACCAGAAGAGTAGCATCATGATCTACCTCAGGGGTCCTCAAACTATAGCCCACGGGCCACTTGAAGCGGTGTGATGGTATTTGTTCCCGTTTTTTGTTTTTTTACTTCAAAATAAGATATGTGCAGTGCGCATAGGAATTTGTTCATAGTTTTCTTTTTTTAAACTGTAGTCCGGCCCTCCAATGGTCTGAGGGACAGTGAACTGGTCCCCTGCTTAAAAAGTTTGAGGACCTCTGATTCTACCTGGAAGAGCCTGTCTGGCTGCTGGGTTGAGAATAGTCTGTGGCTGGGCAAGGCAGGACACAGGAAGCCTGCGTAGTCAGCTGTTACAATAATCCAAAGGAAAGCTGATAGGGGCTTAGTCTAGAGCAGTGGTTCTCGACTAAGGGCGGTTTTGCCACCAGGAGACATTTGGCCATGTCTGGAGATGGTTTGGTTTGTCACATCTTGGGGAAGGGAGAAAAGGGGGTGTATTGCTGGCCTCCAGTGGGTAGAGGCCAGAGACATCCCTATACATCGTTCAGCACACAGGACAGCCTCCCCCACCAAAGACTCCTCCAGCCCCAGTGTCTGCAAAGCGGAGGCAGAGAAGTGTGTTTAGAGTGGTAGCGAGTGCGAAGGTGATAAGCAAGCAGCTTCTGGAAGCATCTCGAAGGTAGTGCCGGCGGGATTTGCTGATGAGCTGCAGCTGAGGTGCGAGAGAAAGGAAAGAGCCAAACATGACTTTGAATTTGTTGCTGGAGCAACGGAGAGAGAGTGGAGTTTCCATCAAGGGAGATGGGGAAGACCGGGAGAAGCATGTCTTAGGAGCAAAGCCAGGAATTCGGTTTTGGACTTGATAACATTCATCAGGGTGTTGCTCCCATTTCCAGTGTTAAACAAAGGTTTTACATACTGCTAGTGAAAAATGCATAGATAGTCCAAAGCAGAGAAACCCCCCAGTTACTTGTATTTAGCTTTGGACTGCATTATATGCTGTTCTCCCAGCAAGTTCATTGCCCTACTTATATTTTGCTTATGCAGGTGTTCACCTGGATTTACAACTCTGAACTGTGGTCTGCCTAGGAAGGGACGATGGGGAAGCCTAGGCAGCTGGGGAAGGGTGGGGGGGGGAGTAAATAGCAGCTTAACATGAGGATCTAGGTGATCTTAAAGATTATCTTGTTTTCCTTCATATTTAGACATGATACCAGACAGTAGTGATCAATCTTATTCAGGGTCACAGGCAGATGGGCTGGAATGTAATTGTGTGTCCTTTTCTCAGCGTGACACCTGGTGTAGTTGCCTCAATGTCTGTATTGGGGTGTCATGGGAGGAGTGGGTCTGGCATGTGGCGGGCCAGTTCTCATTAGTGCCGGGTGGGGCCACAGTCCAGCTTTGCCATTGACAATGTGAGTTACACAAAATCTCTGAAGAACTTCAGTTTTACTCTCTGTAAAATGAGAATAACAGTAATCTCCTCATAAGGTCAAAGCCAGAATTAAATGAGCTAATGCTTGTGAAGTGCTTAGACGGCTGTGGACACATCGTGCTCCAGAAACACTTGCTCAATTTCTGTGAAGATTGCAGGTTGTGGGTGGGAAAGACCCAAGTTCAAATTCCAATTTTATCATTGTGAACTTTCTCTGACCCTCAGGTACACCATCTTCAAAACGGGTTAGGATAAAAAATATCTGTGTTCTAGAGGCAGGAACATTGTGCGGTAGTTTACATAAAGCAGGCAACAGTTTGCCTGACACCGGCAAGCATTCAGAGAAGAGGCCTAGATTATAAGCAAACAAAACCAAAGTCTTGTAAGGAAGCCTTGAACAGACCCTCATCTTGAAACACCACGGAGACACTTGACTTACTTTCAAAGGCTGCTAAGAAGCCAGAACCCAGAGAACCAGGTACCACCAACGAGAATTCTTAGTGCTAGGCATTGCCAAGGATGGAAGGGAGAAGCCCAGGATTAGACCTTACACATTATGTTACATTATGTTACATTGTTATGTTATATCTTAAAAGTCATTTTATATGTTATGCCATCTCATATGTTATTTCAAAGGAGGAGGTAAAAAGAAATGATGATAGTTTGAAACACATGAAGAAAATAAAACCCCCAAAGGCCTCCAGTGTGCCTGAAGGCAAAGACAAAGTGGGGTCTTTGGACAGTAGATGCTCAGATGAGCTTGTGTTGGGGACAGAATTCTTTTTTTTTTTTTTTTGAGACAGTCTCACCTTGTTGCCCTTGGTAGAGTGCCATGGAGTCACAGCTCACAGCAACCTCAAACTCTTGGGCTCAAGTGATCCTCTTGCCTCAGCTTCCCAAGTAGCTGGGACTACAGGCACCCGCCACAACGCTCAACTATTTTTTTGTTGTAGTTGTCATTGTTGTTAACATCTTAACATGAGGATTTAGGTTATCTTAAAGATTAGCTGGCCCAGGCAGGGTTTGAACCCACCAGCCCTGGTGTATGTGGCCAGTGCTCTAACCACTGAGCTACAAGCACTGAGCCAGGGACAGAACTCTTGACACCCTTCCAACTAAGTCCAGAATGGGATACGGGGCAAAGTGGGGGATTGCCACGTAAGTCATAGGAAAAGGGTGTATGTTGTATACTTTTCAGGCCAAGACTGCCACATCCTAATTCTGTACGTTTTGTGTTTTGTTTGTTTGTTTGGAAATACGGTCTCACTGTGTCACATGACTAGAGTGTAGTCACATCTCTACAGCTCACTGCACTGATCTTAATTTTTTGGAGAAGAGATCTGGCCAGGCACAGTGGCTCACACCTGTAATCCTAGCACTCTAGGAGGCAAAGAGGGATGGATTGCTTGAGCTTAGGAGTTTGAAACCAGCTTGAGCAAGAGTGAAACCCCATCTCTAGAAGAAAATAGAAAAATTAGCCAGGCTGGGTGGTCCACACTTGTAGTCCCAGCCACTCAGAAGGCTGAGGCGGAGGATGGCTTGAGCCCATGAGTTTGAGGTTGCTGTGAGCTATGGAGATGTGAAATTTCAACCGGAGAAGTTCTGTTTTAATTCATCTTATTGGAATTCACTTTTATTGAGGATTTCACTTAAATAAAGGGTTATGAAGTTGGGACATGTTTGGGAGGCACTGATTTTAATATTTTGGAGAAGAGATCTGGAAGAGAAACGGGGTTTTTCAAAAGATCCTGTCAGACAAGAGCCTGGGTTTCTAACTCGAGGGCTACAGAACTTACCACTGTGCCCATTGCCTCACTGTGAGGTGGGGGCACATCTCTGGGGAGAGAGCGACAGGTTTACACTGGGGAGAAAACGGAGGGCCCTGCAGGAGTGGCTGTGCCTTGCTCAGCACCTCTCCCACCTTCAGTCAAAGCGGTGTGAGGCGAGTGGGGAGGATGTGGGGACATGCTGGGATCTCTCCCTGATTGGAGAAATAGAGCTCCCAGGGCAGCTCCTGGGAGCCAGAGTTGGACAGGCATGATTTAAATGTACCTTGGAAGAAGGCTGGTGAAGTGTCCCAGAAGAAACAGAAATAAGCAACATTTCCCTGGACACCAGGAACTCAGGCAACCTTTAGGATAAGAATTCATTTACTGTCTATGGGGAAAACAAAGGTGCATTAGACATTGCCTGTGGCATAAAGAAATCTACATCTCAAAGGGGGAGTTAGGGCAGGGTGAAAGAGAGCTGGCTGTCAGAAATACGAAAACATGTGCCACGCGAGCTAGACTCTCTCGGGAAGGAGAAATCACTGATGCTTCCTGGTGCAGGTCGCTTTAGGCTGGCACTTGCAGCCAGGTAAGTCAGCAAGAGACAGGGAAGGACGCTGCCTACAGAGGAACTGCAGGAGACGAGCGAGGCCTCAGAGGCTCTGAGTGGGAAGAGGGATGACTGTCTGGCTTGAGCTCTCTAAAAGGTTAGTTTGGACTGAATCACATTCTTCCCAGAACCTAAAGGGAAATCCAGGTATTCTCTGGAATACCAGCTGGGCCACAGCTGACCTAGGTAGCTTTGGGAACTTTGGTTTTGCTGCCTAGTGAGCAGAATGAGGATGAGATACAGATAGAAGGAAGTTTCCAGATGATGTCACATCTCACCTTCTCTTCCGTTCCTTCCCAGGGGAACAAGCTGACAGCTGAGGATCAGTGGGACCCAGCACTGAGTCTGGAAGGAGGTAGGTGGAATGCCGTTCACTGGGAACTCTGCCTTCCTTTTCTGACTTTGGAAAACATCTTGGAAATCAGACGGAGATCACAAGGAATTTCAACTCTTCCTGAGTCAAGATAAAAATGATGATGATTATTCCTTTGGTGCATCCTCAAATTAGCCACCTGACCTAACTCGAGGAGAGGAGAGGGGTTGAATTATGATGACCCCAAGGTACCTCCTGACCTCTAGAGAGAGGGTGGAAAAGTGCTAAATGTTGACAGGGGGAGGGAGATGATAGTTATCCTGGAATGACATGGATTCTAATGCATTTCAGTTCTTATAAAATCAATTCTTCATCAAGGAAAAGTTGGGGATAGTGAAATGCTTTCCAAGCTATCTGGTTGCCTTTAACAAAACAAATATAGAAATAAAATTTGCATGTCACCTTGTGGATGTGTGACCAGGTAGACCAGGGCCACCCCTGTAAGTCTCAAGCTAGGAAACCAGCAAGTGGACTTCCTTTTGAGATTTTTGGTCATTTATATTTTCCTTAAAAACAAGAAGCTTATCCAAATTAGCGTTGGTGGACACATGGTATGTTTTTAAAGTTTAAACACACAAAATCCTCATCTTTATAGTATTAAAGTTAAAGCTTTTTTTTTTTCTGCAGTTTTTGGCCGGGACTGGGTTTGAACCCACCACCTCCAGCATATGGGGCCGGTGCCCTACTCCTTTGAGGCACAGGCACTGCCCAGTTTTAAAAAGTTGTAACACATTCTTCAGTAAATCTACAGTAGAATAATATTTATTTTCATTGTCAAAACAAGTTTATTTATTATCTATTATAAAGTATAATTAGGTAGCAAAAAAAATTAACAATTTTTGTAAACATATGTGTGTAGTGTGCGTGTGCACTAAAGGGCTGTTTGGAAAGTATCCAGCCATATAATATGAAAAATAGATACATAGGTGGCTGGATACTTTTTGGTCAGCCCTTTAATATATATATGTATATGTGTGTGTGTATATGTAGAGAGAGAATTAAAGAAAAAGAATACAGATATATATGTGTGAATAAAGACATATATATATCTTTATTCTTTTTCATATATGTATATATCTTTTGTGTTTATCTGTCCTCTCCAAATTTCTTCATTTAGCATAACCTTATATTAGCTAATTTTCTTTTTAAGATGTGAAGGGATTATTTGCCTCCTTCTTTCCTGGGAATAAAGAGGAACCATTCATTCACACGATATGTGTTCAAATACCCTCACCTTTATTTCTTGACATATACAGCATATATGGTGTGCAGAAGCAGGTCCTACCTCAAGATGTGTTCTGACTGTCACAGAGTGGACAGAGAGAGGCAGCAGCCTCTCCAGCTTTAGGGACCCCGAATAAGGCAGTGTGGCTCAGGCCTACACTGGTGTTTGCATTAGCCTGTCTCGTGGTTAGACGATCTGCATTGCACGTCTCGCAGGCTGAGAACCTGCATTTTTTATGTGCCCAGACTGGTTGATGCTTCACGCATTCTACCCTTGAGCTATCTGTGGCCAGACAGGAGCTGGTGTGGGTCCCAAAGCCTGGACTCACCAAGAGAGGTCAAGACAAGGGCAATAGGGTAATAGTGAAAGGGGAGCCCATGGTTACAGCCAGGGGCGAAGACTTCAGTGAGAGTCACGGAAGGGAACAGATGGTCAAGAGCAGAGGTTCCAGGCTGGGTCAAGAAGTAAATTAGCTGGTGCCCTAGGGAAAGAAGGCTCTAGACCTGTGCTGTGTAAGGTGTCAGGAACTGAATTTTGGGGGGTTACTGGCTGTATAGCTTGGAGCTGGTTTGGTTGATTTAAAAGTATTTAGCTGGGTCAGATGTGTGATTGATTTGTTGAAGTCAAGGGCATGCTTTGATGTGTATGGCTATTACATTCAGTCTTGCTATATTCGGTCCACTGTCACAGCTCAATAAGGTATTTATGGGACAGGATTCTGTCACACATGGGTTTGTTCTCATTCCTAGCTTGGTGTTCCAGATTTGGTCAGCATGTATTCCAGGTATTTATACCAATCCACTTAACATCCACAACCAAAGACCCCAGCTGCATCCTCCTGGGTCGGAATGGCCATTCAGTAAGGCATATGTTAGTTAATTACTAACTACATATGTTAGTTAATTATCTGTTAGGATAATCTGAGAGACTCCACAGAATCCTCTGTTGGAGAGCATTCCTCAGATCCATAAGTTCAATAACTCTAACCAAAAAGACATGAGGCGAATTTGACGAGACTTATTCTAGTTGGCAGTTTCTATCTCATTTTAGCATTTTGTCCTCTAGGCTAAGTAATCCCAAGGGTTCTAATTTCTTTTTCTGACACCAGAAATGGGAACAATGAATCCAACAGTGTAGGGTGACAACAGATTATGTAGTAGATTGTATGAACATTTGTATTCATTCCCAAATGTTTTATGAACGTGCAGCCACATTGCCTAAAGATTCCAGCCACCTGGATCTCCAAACAGATACTCAAAGGCAACCTCATGTTGGTACTAGATTTGGTCTAAGCCCCTAAAATTAGCTGGTTGTCTAGAAACTCATTGATCATGCCAGGCGTGGTGGCTGATCCCTGTAATCCCAGCACTCTGGGAAGCCGAAGTGGAGGATTGCCTGAGCTCAGGAGTTCAAGACCAGCCTGAGCAAGAGGGAAACCCTATCTCTATTAAAAATAGAAAAAATAGTCAGGAATTGTGGTAGATGCCTGTAGTCCCTGCTACTTGGGAGGCTGAGGCAAGAGGAGCTCTTCACCTGAAAAGTTTGAGGTTGCTGTGAGCTACAATGCCATGGCACTCTACCAGAGTGACGGAGTGAGATGCTGTCTCAAAAAGAAAAAAAGAAACTCTTTGATAAGTCCCCAAGCATTGAAAAAATCCAGGAAAATCAACCCACAACAAACAACTATTCCCTCAACAAATTCATTTATTCATTGAAAGCTAGCTACTTTGTGACTAGCACTGCTTGGGATGTTGGGATACAGCAGGAAACAAGATAAAGTCTCTGTCCTCAGAGAGCTTACATCAGTGCAAAGTGGCATATAATAAACACATAAGCCAATACACAGATAAGGGGATGTGAGATAGTTGTAAATGTCATGAAACTATCATGCAGGGTGGCTATTAGAGATGACTGGTGCATGGCTGCATGGATGATTAATTATTTCTATGTATTCTCTTTTAATATGAATTTCCTTTCCCATGGCAAATATTGTAGTCCTTACTCTAGGACATAACGTCTCAGCTAGAGAGAGCAGGGACGTTAATGGAATGCATGTCATTCTGGAAATTGAGCAATTTGCACGAAGGAAGGAGGACATTGGGATGTGGTAGGTTGTGGACTGCCAAGGTTGTGGAATGGTAAAGAAATGAAATACAGGAGTAAGAATGTTACATAACTGTGGTTCAGCAAGAAAATATGTGCCTAAAATGAGAAGAAGTCTCAAAGACCGGATCTGATGTAAGTCCTCTCTTACCCTCACCTCCCAACCCTAAGTAAAAAGGTACAAAGACAATGAGTGTGTAAACTGGGCTCTTCTGAACCAACACCCCTGTTTCTGTGGGCTGCTAAGCCTGCCCCAACCTTGCATGCATCACTCGAGAGAGCCACTGGCTACCTGCTCACGCTCACTAGTTATATCCTGCATAGCGTACATATTGGCTAACATGGCAATTTAAAAAAGTCAAAGAAGCTGGCAGCTATAACTCAGTGGTTAGAGAGCCGGCCTCCTGTACTGGAGGTGGCAAGTTTGAACCTGGCCAGACCTGCTTAGCCAAAAAGGAAAAAAGAAAACTAAAGTTAAAGAAACAAAAGCTGAATCCGATTTATCAATTTTGCTATCCTCAAACCTCTACCAGCTTCAAAGAAGTCTGGTGTAGCCCAAAATAAGAATAAATGCTTTACATTTTCATCACTTTCTTTGTGCCAGGCACTATGCTACATGTTTGATACGGCTTCATCTCTTTCTAGTCTCACAATAAAACATTAGGTAGTTGGCTAATTGCTGTATCAAATAAGTTCCCAAATGAAAGGTGATTCCAGGTTGGGAAAGAGACTTTGCTCCACAGAGTCATTCAGGTACCCAAGATGTTGGAGCCTCCGCCACTTCCAGCTAGTGGAAGAGTAGAGAGGATGGAAGATTGTCTACACAAGTTCTTATGGGTCAGATCTGGAAGGCTTGCATGACACTTCTGCTCGTATTTCACTGGCTAAAAATGAGTCACGTAGCCCCTCTTAAAACTGCAGGAGAAAGCCTGAGCAAGAGCTAGACCCTGAGTATACAAAAAATAGAAAAGTTAATCAGGTGTGGCGGCACACACCTGTAGTCCCAGCTACTCAGGAGGCTGAGAGAGGAGGATTGCTCAAGCCCAGGAGTTGGAGGTTGCAGTGAGCCATGATGATGCCACTGTACTCTAGCCTGGCTGACAAAGTGAGACCCTGTTTCGAAAAACAAAACATCCTGCAGGGAGGCTGGGAAATATAGTTTCACCATGCGTCGGGGAGGAAGGAGCAACAATGAACTGTAATTACCTTGATTTTTTTCAGAGGAAGAAACCAAGGCTCAGAGAATAAAAGTATCATGCCTAAGACAGTAAGCAAGCAAGTTGGGGTCCTGGCATTCAAATCAGCTGAGTCTGACTATCCTAGAGACATCCTTAATCAATATGATAAATGGGCATTTGGTATGGAGAATCTCCCAGATTTATTATCTATCTCCCCTGGGCTGTACTGACTGACACATTTTGACTCCTGGATACCCATTTTCTACATTTTTGTTTGTTTGTTAAACAATCCTATTTTGTTGCCATAGTCTTTCTTTACATAGGTCAATGTCTATTAGGCTGGGATCAAATTGCCTTTTCCTTTTGTTCAGGAAAATTTCTATATCATATTTCCACATTGATTTTGCTGTCAAAATCTCAGAATTCTCAGGTGCATTTCACCATTTCCCCACTGAGATGATTCTGCCACTAGTCCATAAAATCAGTGTATTTCCTAGGCATCAGTTTTACACCTGTGCATTCCTGACAGCCCAGCCAGCACTCGTTTGTTGTCACCAGGATGTTCTATTCACAGTTGGTACTTGTCTGAGATGCCTGGATGACATGATTCTGTCTAGTCACTTAGACTGACCTCATGAGTACATTCTCGTCATGGGGATAGGCAAGTCAATGACAGTGCAGAGGACTAAACTTTTACAAAATCTGATAGCTGTTCAGGCCCTGCTCTGTCCCTATATTGCATCTTTCTCAATTCTCTCCCAATTCTGCAAACGTGCTCCCCTCGCCATAAAATCTGCATCTCATAATACATAAAAGGGGCATTTTCAACATAGGAGAGGAATGAGCCTGACTTTTGACCCCAGTTCAGAGGGTTTGTCATTGGGGGTCTCATTTCGTGAGAGGGTGGTCCACAATACACAACCCTCAGAAGAACGGGAATGCTGGTTGTCCCTGCAACGTAGAATTTTAGGGAAAGATAAAGTTAACTGAATACCTTATCTCCTTAAGCTGTAGGTCCATGACAGTTCCCTCTAATTCTGTTAAGTAGTCCCGTTTTCAAAGATCCCTAAGTAGTAAATAAATTGTGTAGGATGGGAAGTATAAAACTGATTTTGTCATCTTCTGAAATCACTAGCAGCTTCTTTACCATTCAGCTATGAGAAAAAGTGTACAAGGCACGCACGGTGCATCTTCCATTCATTATTTGAACAATGATCCTCAAGTGTCCCTGGCTGATAGTTTTTTTAAATAATAAAAAATTGATGTTGAATATGTGTTACATAAATGACTATCTAGCTCTTGTGGTTGAATATTCTTACATACCCTCTTACATTTAATCAACATAACTCTCACCCACCAGGGCTGACAAAATCATATTTTACTTTTTAACGATAATATTGAATTTTCTTTTCTTCTCACTGATACATATATTACTATTATTATTGTTGTTTGGGATTCATTGAGGGTACAAAGAATTAGGTCACACTGATTGCAATGTTAGGTAAAGCCCCTCTTATAATTGTGTCCCGCCCCCAAGAGGTGTCCGTGCACTGTGACCCCCCTTCCCCGCTTCTTCCCTCTCCCTCCTCCCTCATTCCCCTGCCCCTCACCTTGTATTAGCTCATCCACTGCCTTCATATTAGAATTGAATACATTGGATTCTTGCTTCACCATTCTTGTGATGCTTTACTAAGAAGAATGTGTTCCACCTCCACCCAGGTTAGTACAAAAGATGTAAAGTCTCCATCTTTTTTTTTTTTTTTTGCAGTTTTGGCGAGGGCCGGGCTTGAACCTGCCACCCCCAGTATATGGGGCCGGTGCCCTACTCCTTGAGCCACAGGTGTCGCCCAAGTCTACATCTTTTTAAATGGCTGAATAGTCTTCCATGGTATACATATGCCATAGCTTGTTAATCCATTCCTGGGTTGGTGGGCATTTAGGTTGTTTCCATGTTTTGGCGATAAACAGTCCAGGGCAAAGTTCCTTATGATAAAATGCTGTCGTGGATGTGGAGATAAGAGAACACTTTTACACTGCTGGTGGGACTGCAAACTAATACAACCTTTTTTGGAAAGAAGTATGGAGAACCCTCAAGGAACTCAAACTAGACCTCCCATTTGACCCTGCAATCCCATTACTAGGCATCTACCCAGATAAATTCTACTTTCATAATGATCCTTCCATTTTTTGAGGGGAAAATGGTAGCAAATGGAATGGAAAGCTGGTTTCTGTAACATGGTGATGCAAAACTTTGAGGAAGGTTTTCCTCACCATGTCACAGAAAAAGGCATTTGGGAGAAAATGCCTGAGCAAGCAGGAAATTCATTCTGAGGTGGATTGGTCCCGAGATGCTGGGTGGGAATGAACACTTTGAGCATCAGCCCAGGAAGAGCCACCACTTGCTTCTCTGCAACCGAAGAGCTTATCTGGAAAAGGGGGATAATCGCAACTCTAGACTGTGCGCCCCCTGAAGTTGTTGTCATTGTTCTTGCAACGTTCTCCACTGTCCCCCCATTCCAAGGGTAGTGCCTGCCATGTGGTAGCTGCTGATTTAGTATTTGTTGAATATGTGTTACATAAATGAGTGAAAATGACAAGAGCCAGACTGCTCCTGGAGTTGCTTGTAAAGAAGTTATAATATTGCTGAAGCGAGAACTGTCCCCCATCCTGCCAGGGCACTGAGAACCACAAGATCAGAAAAGCAGCGGAGGGGCAAAGAGAAGCTGTGGGGGGCGGGGGAGTGGAAGCCACCACATGGCGGATCCAAGTTGCAACATGACAGAATGGAAGCCAGCTGCAGGAAGCGAACGTGTGAACCCCGCCCCTCCCAAGATACGCCAGGGGAAGGGAGGGAACAGGTGAATTTTGGGGCCAGTAAGTCTCCTGGGGATGTCACGTCCGGACCCTATGATGGCTGTCTCTGCCTTAGCAACATCTAAGCCTCTCTCCTCTTGTCTCCTGGTTTCTCTCCCTGCTCCAAAGATGCCAATGTGACTTGGGAGAAATAAGGGTAAGACTACATTGCTTTTTCAAAAAAACCTTCCTCCCAGAAACTTAAGCCTAATTCTACTAGTGGAGGTACAACCCCAAACAAGTCTAATTTCTTTTCTACATGTTAGTGCTTTAAATAGAGAAATGCATCATAGGAAAGAACTCCATTTTTCTTTTATCTCAGAAAGATTCAGAAAGGATGTTCTTCTACTCATATTACAATTGGGGTTGTTGGAGAATTTTTGCTGAAGTCCTACCTTACAGTCCCTCCTCACCTTCGTGAGGCCCAGAGAATTTTATTAAGACACTTCAAATTGATGAATGAGTAGAGATGGGACCTTGCACTTCCCAGCTCTGACAATTCCAACGTCATTTCAGGTTGGAGGCGTGTTAATCTGTCTTTGTTACAAAGTTAAAAATGTGTTCACTGTTTAATGTGTAGCACCCATGGAGATAGAATTTATCATTCATCTCACATTGTCAAGTTTATAAAATTAAAACTGCATGTAAGCAAGTAATTTTCTGAGTCCTCAAAAGCTGGTTCTGAGCCCATCAATAATTCCTTTTGCATGAGATTGCCTTTATTTCTAGAGGTACTTCTGGTTCAGAAGAGCAAAGATCTGGAAGAAATCTCTCAGGAATAAACTCCATCAATTCAGTTCACTTTGGAGTACACTTTTGGAAATTAATGGACTTGTGCATGTCTGTTGCAGTCTCTTTCCCCACCCTTAGTCTCAGGAAACTAGAACCACTGGATTCCTTCTTGTTGGCTTTGAAGAGAGAGGAAGTGGGCATACACATGGCAACTTTTGTTAGATATCTGGAAATCTGAAACACATAAGTATTACATATTAAAATTTAGAAATATTAAAGTTTGGTTCCTTCTTTCACACTATACCCCATCTCCATCGACTTAGCAGCATTAATTGCCTCAGAGAGCATTCACTGAAGGAGACTTAAAGAACTTAGAACAGAGGCAAATTCTTTTTCCCTCTTTCATTTGAATTCCAAATGGACTCTTAAAATTCAGAGCAGAGGCATTAATTTTGAAACCTAAAGCTTTATTTTTGCAGAAGCAAGAGATGGGTTGGTTTTTTTCTTTTTCTTTCTTTCTTTTTTTAATTTTCAAAGGCTAAAACTCTAAAGGAAGCCTTGTATGCAGCTAATTTCCTTATATATTGAAAGAAAAATTTCAGCCGAGGTAAACAGAAGCTTCAAAGAAGGATAAGAAAACTTAGCTGCCAGTCAGTCCCAGAGAGGTGCCTGGCCCCTCATCCGTGAATTAGCCTGGAAAGATGAGAGAGATGTTAGCAGAATAAAGCCCAGGCAGAGAGTGGGAATCCAACATTAGAGAAAGTCTGTCTTGCTCCCCTAGATAAGGCCTGGGGGGCAGCAATGTTTTAGAGAAGTCCCCTACACCTGCTTCAGAGAGTGGCTGAACAGCATAAATGGGAATAAGGCAGAGCTATGCAGAGAAGGCTTGAGATGTAATCCCCCCAACCTGTAGGCTCTTTTGGCATGTGAGGGGCAGGCACAATGTCCGAAGGTTCTACATGCCCCTTACAGGGACAAAGAAGGGCTGACAAATGACTTGCTTACCCAAGATGGACCTGGCCATCAGAACAAGAATAATGACCCCTATGCTCCTGCGAATGGAAGGCAAGGCAGGATGAGGCTAGAGAGAGAAGAGACCTAAGGTAAAGACTGGAGTTTATCCAGGTGAATTACCAGCAGCAGATTCCATCACATATAAGAGGAAAGCTGCAGACCAGATATCCCCTGTTACCAAACTCCCCCCCAAATTAAATGCTATTACTTTGGGAGTGGTTAGGCAGTGGTCAGACCAACTGAATGCTAGTCTAAAATTCCTGGACATAAAATCAATTAATTGACTGAGTTTATCTAGATTGAATGGATCATTTTCTACATCAGATAGAATGAAGGCTCTGGCTAGATATTAAGGTGTGCTAGAGAACAGTTTGTGAAGTTATCTTTATGTTCACGAATCTTATGGCCAATTAATGGCCACTATTTTGTTTAGGGCTGCTCCGTGGTGAAGAGGCCACTCAGAAACCATTTGATTTTATTTAGATTACGCTGTTTTACAGGTTTCTTAAATGGAAGTGGGAGTGTTTCATCTGACCCAGATGGTTGTAACTCAGTCTATAGATAGAATGATGGAGCAGAAAACCTTAAGAGTTCATCTCTAAGTTTACTGGTTTGATCTTCATGCATTTTACTTATTTATTATTTATTTATTGAGACAGTCTCACTATGGCGCCCTTGGTAGAGTGCTGTGGTGTCACAGCTCACTTTTTTTTTTTTTTTTTTTTTTTTTGGCCGGGGCTGGGTTTGAACCCGCCACCTCCGGCATATGGGACCGGCGCCCTACTCCTTGAGCCACAGGCGCCGCCCTGTGGTGTCACAGCTCACAGCAACCTCAGACTCTTGGGCTTAAGTGATTCTCTTGCCTCAGCTTCCCAAGTAGCTGGGACTACAGGTGCCCACCACAGCCCCAGCTATTTTTTGGTTGCAGTCGTCACTGTTGTTTGGCAGGCCCGGGCAGAGTTTGAACCCGCCAGCTCTGGTGTATATGGCTAGCGCCCTAGCCGCTGAGCTATAGGCTCTGAGCCAGATCTTCATATTTATATATATCTACTCCCATATAAACTCTCTGCAACTAATTAACTGAATTGCACTTTCCTAATTTACATAACTCTCTTCATAACTTTTCTTTTCTTTTTTTTTTTTTGTAGAGACAGAGTCTCACTTTATGGCCCTTGGTAGAGTGCCGTGGCCTCACACAGCTCACAGCAACCTCCAGGTCCTGGGCTTAAGCGATTCTCTTGCCTCAGCCTCCCGAGTAGCTGGGACTACAGGCACCCGCCACAGCACCCAGCTATTTTTTTTTTTGTTGTTGCAGTTTGGCCGGGGCTGGGTTTGAACCCGCCACCCTCGGCATATGGGGCCGGCGCCCTACTCACTGAGCCACAGGCGCCGCCCTCTTCATAACTTTTCTAATTTATTATTATAAAAAACAGTAAAATTTAAGCAAATGTAAATGTCATGTTGAACATCAGGATTTGAAGGCTATGACAGAAAATAACTCCATTCCGCTCTTAACCCTTTTCTGCTCACTGCGGAGGGCACATTCTTCCCTTTGCTTTTGGATTCATTCCTGGAGGAGCCCCAGAATGATTCAGACCTCCCTGAGATAATGAAAAAGTCCCTGGGTCACTTTAGTCCAGTTCCAAGTCCAAACTTCAACTGAAGTTAAATTCTGGTCTAACCTTTCTTCCACCCGGCTGCTCCCACTTTTGCTGGCCCCATAGAGTAAAGTGGGGGCGAGAAGGAGGCGGAGGGGCCCAGGGACCAGAAACGTCTTATCGGATTGACGCTGATCTGTGCGCTCCACTCTCTGGGCTCGGAGGCGTTTCCAGGGCACTGGCTTTGGGCGTCCTTCGTGGGCCCCTTGCAGAGGCCCTAACACTGAGGATGCCGTCACTTCCGGTTTCCAGACCCGGCAGATGTCAGCGCCCAATTCTTCTCTTAAAGCCTCAGTGTTAGGCCGCTCACCTGCAGCATCTCTCTGATCAAGTCCTCCTGTGCCGTGCGATAACCCCACGGGTTCTTACCCGGCCCCAGGAGAAACAGGTTTCTTAGATCTGCTGTTGGTGGGAGGCAGCTTCTTCCCCGCAGTGGCGCTCCACCCTGCGCCTGGCTCATCCTTACACGCCTGGGGCCGAGTCAGATCCCAGCTACTGCGTCTCCAGCTCCAGGGCACAACACCCGGCTTTCTGAGGGGCCCCAGGGCAGCCAGTTCCCCACGACCTGAGTAGAAAAACGGGTGCTGCCCTCTTCCCCATGGTGCAGGTGTGTGGTGTGTAGGAGGGATGGGGGAGCAGAATCGAATGCGGCTGTCCTAAAAAGTCTTTAATTTCCAAATTTTAACCCTTGCAGAGATGCTTGAGAGGATAAAAAGATAAATATTATGAAAATGATTTTTAATTGCCTCCTTTCTAGTCCTGAAAGGTGAAAGACTTCTCATTTTAGAATAGAGAAGTAGTTGACAGCTACGGTTTTGGGATTTCAGCCATTTTGACAGAGAGATGGAAGGAAATACCTTAAAAAAAAAAAAAGTATACCAAATGCCCAGGAATTTGTTGTAAACATAAGCAGAAATGTATGGTATCAACAGGAATGTACTTAACATACACAAAAGAGAATTTGAATAAATCGAGAGACGTTTCATATTGCCAGATAAGTGGACTAAGTATATAAATATAATAATGGTAATAATAATGATGAATTGAACAGCAGACACATATCAGCCACTATGCCAGGCATTTAGAATTTTTAGCTCCATAATCAATATCGTAAGAATTATTCTCGTAATATTTCTGCATGGAATGTCAATGGATTCATACTCAATGTTAACAGATACGTATTTATTGAATGCCCATTTTGTGTCATACTGGAGAAACACCATGGATGAGGGCATCATAATCTTGCCTTGATGGAGTAGATAGTCCAGAAAAAGAAACTAAAGCTAGGCAGGACCAACTAATTTTCTTAAGGTTATAACACTTGAAAATAAAAACTGTAGGTCTGAACTCTTCCTTTAGAAATCAATGCTCCCAAGCACTCAGGTAGAAAAAACAGCATTTCTCAAACTAATTTTTCGTTTCAAAGTGATTTCAGAAGGACATTAAATTTCAGGGGGAGGGGACAGCTTGTCAAATTGATTCTGAATTTCATCTGAAAGAATAAACATGAAGATGTAGTTAAGAAAATGTAGGAAAAAATATTAAAATGGATGTGAACCATTAGATATCAAACAAATTACTCAACTACTTAGATTTTTAGGTAAGCTGCAAAAAGCAATAGGGAAACGAGTGGAACAGAAGGGAGGGCTATAGGAAATAAATTAAATGTACGATGGAAGAAAATTTACAAACAATGGGAAAGGGAATATTCAAAACTAATATTGAGGTAATTACATATTTGAAAAATTTAAGTTTGATTCTTTTTTTAATTTTTAGTTAGATTCTTATTTTGCACTTCCCAGGAGATGAATTTCATGTGGTTAAACGTAAAAGAAAAAAAATTAAACCTAGAAGAATTCCTTGGCAGATAATGAACTAATTAGGGATGAATGAGGATTCCTTAGCACAAAAACAATGGGAGAGGTCATTAGAAAAAAAAGATCATTATATCCGACTACCTCAAAATGTAAGTAGTTTTTCATCAGTGCCAAAATAAAATTAAAAGGCACTTGACAAACTATAAAACATTTCTGCAAACAAAGAAATGAACGGCTAATTTCCATATATTAAAAAAGACTAATTAAACTAGCATTACTAACACAGGTGTAAAAATGTGCAGAGGACATACATTAATCCGCATGACTGACAGGCATGAAGCTCAAGGCTGGTGAGGGTGGAGTGAGACTGAAGCCTTCATCTCCTGTGGTGAAAGTCACACAGTGACGAATCTCATGGGGTGATATTTCACAGTCAGAGTTCTGAAAACTTTAAAGTGAACACCTCTTTAAATGTGAAAATTCTATTTGTGAGAGTTTAAAGAGATAGCTGGTCTGAAATTTATATTTAAACAATGGCTGCTTCTCACATATTACTAAATTAGTTATTAATTGGACATCATCTCTACACATGATAGAGAACTCATAATCATAGAGATGATTTCTGCCTCACCTATGATGGGGGATTACATAGCCACTAAACAAAAAAATCTTATTTTCAAATATAAGATGAAGTGGAAAACAGCAGGGTACATATTTATGCATAATGTGTGATATCAGTTTTACAACAATGAGTGTGTTCATGGGTTTGTATGTATGTATCTTCATTAAAAAATACTAGGAGTTTTTTTTTTCCCCTGGCTGGACCAAGAGGTGGCTGTGAACGTTAAAGGGCACTGGTGGTGAAATTTGTGGCTTTGGTGAGATTGGAATCATGGCAGGTCCAGAAAGTGATGCCCAATTCCAGTTCACTGGTATTAAAAAAATTTCATCTCTTATACTCTCACAGGTAGAATGAATTGTGTATTGGGAAAATATGGAAGTGTTACTTTAATAATCTTATACTTCAAGTTAAGATCTAAAAAAGCTCCAGCTGTGAAAGCAACATCAATGGATTCTAAATTGTGCTTCATCTGTTAAGTTCCCATGCCTGGAGAAGCTAATGTCACCTCATCATGTGATACTCAATTTGTACCATAAATTATGAACCTGGAAAAAAAATATTAGGAGGAGATGGGCCTGGTGGCTTATGCCTGGTAATCCCAGCACTTTGGGAGGCTGAGGTGGGAGGATCACTTGAGCCCAGTTCAAGGCTGCAGTGAGCTATGATCCTGCCACTACACTCCAGCCTGGGTAACAGAGTAAGACACTATGAACAAAAGGAAACAGGCATAGTACATGTATATACAATGTCTATGTATATTTTACTTGGGGGAAAATCTACCTATCAAGAATAAATCTCTTCGTCTTTCTTTGTATTCTGATGAACACATTGTAAATTGGCACACAGAGCGAAGCCATCATCTTATTTTTGGTGTTTGTTATTTCTCTGTTGAACTCCATCAAGAGAAGTAATACAGGCCATTCAGATGGCAACTTGCCAATATCGCGCAGATCAGGATTTTAATGAATTCCCCCCTTCTGAGGTCTAATTTAAGCCCAATTTAAAGCAAACAAAACAAACATCTTACTCCATAAAGGGGAATGAGCGCTTCTTTGTTGTGCAGGCTTTGAATCTGAATCTCTTTAGAAAAAGAAAAATAGAGCAAAAAATGAGCTTAATAAGCTAGACTCCTCTTCTTCTCGGCTTTTCTCATTAAGGTTTAATGACATAAAATGCCACTAAAAAACTTGGATTTATAAGACATGTGTCCACGAGTCATTTCTTTTCTTCCTGGATGTTGAGAACTATTGAATGTTCCGGGGGCGGGGAGTCAGCATGCTTAGAAGCTAATCTGTGGTTCACTCAGTCCTTTTCATGTCCCGTCTTTCCCTCCTACTAAAGGTATGCTCATGTCTGTGTGCACACAAGCCCATATGCACACACATAAACACACACATTTACCCTAACTTGTCTTGTGAGCCTACCCACTACCAGGGATGCCTGCCCTTCTACATGAAGTCTGTCCCTTGGTGAAGCTCTGAATTCTCCAGAATGAAGAGCCTGTGACTGATACCAAGAGGGAAATCCTCTTGGAAGAGAGGGGTAAATGGTAAGATGGTAAGAAAGCCATCTTCCAAGCCAGCTAAAGCTATCTTTCAGCCCACGATGTGACCTGCAGGACAACATGTGAAGTCCCTTGATGTCCGCGGCTTGGGCATGAGCTGTGAGTAACCTAGGCTGCTTGCTCTTTCCTCAGAACAGGTGGACAGTTGTTTAGAAACAGCGGGCCATGGCAAAGGCTGTGCGCACCTGCTACATATAATGTTTCTCTGATTTCTCACCTCACCCTGGGAGGTGGCTCTTTTCATCCCAAATAGACAGATGAGGAAAGTGAGGCACTGCTTGACCAAGTAGTTTGTCTGAGGCTTTAATCTGACTCCTCCATGCTCTCCTCCTCTCTCAGGTCAGGCGAGTAGGTGCAGATGACCTCCACTGGCCTGGGCAGGAGATGACATCTCTGCCACCACTGAGTGGCACAGTTCTGGACAGAGAAGACCTGACCTTCTCCCAGCTCTCTTCCCTGCCCAGACTAATGTTATAAAAACATTGTTCCTAGGGCTTTTGTTCTTCCATGTATCACTGGGTCTCCTTATGGTTACAATGTGTCTGTCAAGAGTTGAAAATAAACAGGATTATTTTCCTTCAAAGCCTTCGGATCTTATTTCAGCCTCCTCTTCTGATTGCTCTCTATCCCTCTCCCTTAATAACATAAGACTTTAAATTTCATGGGGTGGCTCCTGTGGCTCAAAGGAGTAGGGTGCCGACCCCATATACCGGAGGTGGTGGGTTCAAACTTGGCCCTGGCCAAAAAACTGCAAAAAATAAATAAGTTTCTAACTTATAACAAGTGAAATTCATTTACGCTGATATATCATCTTACCTGGGTCTATTTTACATTCGATATTCTTGCCCTTAATGTTAGAGGAACAAGCTTAATTCACTATTCAAAAGATTTGCGGCAAGCATGGATACATCCTTCTCCCTTCTCTCTCCTCCCAGGCCCTCTCCTTCTTCCTTCCTTCCCTCCTTTCTCCTACCACCAGGGCGCCCATACCAACTTCTTTGCTCAGAGCAGTCCTGTTTTGCACATGCACCTGTATAACTCTGGGTAGCACTCAACTTTCACTGTCTTGGGCCCTGGTTTGAATCATAAATTTTTGGGTCTCTCAATCCACCCAACAGGCATTTATTGAGCATCTTGTCTACACAGAGTGTCTCTCTGCCTATCACTGGACTAAACTAAATCTAAGTAACTAAATCTAATCTACAGGATTAGATTTATATCCTCCCCACTTCGTTTTTTCCCTCTGACTACATTAGAAGCATAAGAGTTCTCTTGGTTCACAGAGTAAATACACAAACACTAACAAAAGCTGATAAGCAAAAAAAAAAAAAAAAAATGGCCCATGAGTACTTTTTGTGGTATCCGGTAAGAAAAAGAGGTCCTTAAAAAGTCAGCAATCGGTCCCAGAGGCTGCAGGTTGGACACTCTTGGATTAGAACATACAGGAAGAATGTTGTGGGTTTCTAGAGACAGACTACACTGGTTTCTAAGCTCAGCACAGATTAGAACTTTAGCAAAGCTGACCAAAGAGTTCCAGTTTCCTCATCTATCAAAGGGAAGCAATTATGGTACTTTGGAGAGGATTAAAACAGATTATGTTAATAAAGCATGCAGCACAGCCTCCCACTTTGAGACTTGAAAATGCTAGTTATTATCAATATTTTATTATTACTACTACCATTGCTATTTGATTGTTTTCTTAATTACAAAAGAATTGCATACTTATATGCAAATTCAACAATACAGAAATAACAGAGAGTGAAAAGTGAAAGTCACCCATCAGACTGCTCCCCACTTCCAAGGCAGAGGTTGTAGTTTTTTGTGTTTTTTTTTTTTTTTTTTGAGACAGAGCCTCAAGCTGTCGCCCTGGGTAGAATGCCGTGGCATCACAGCTCACAGCAACCTCCAACTCCTGGGCTCAAGTGATTCTCCTGCCTCCACCTCCCAAGTAGCTGGAACTACAGGCGCCCGCCACAACGCTCGGCTATTGTTTGGTTGCAGCCATCATTGTTGTTTGGCGGCCCGGGCAGAATTCAAACCTGCCAGCTCTGATATATGTGGCTGGCACCTTAGCCGCTTGAGCCATAGGCGCCAGAGGTTGTAGTTCTAACAGTTTATGGGTATCCTATTCTTTGTTCTTTTCAACAACCTATATACGTGGATGTGAGCATGACAGAGTGTGCTAAACTGGATATTTCCTATTCTTTTAGATTTTCAGCTAGTGCACTACAGCTGAAGACAATAGCTGACAAGGGTACTCATATTCTAAAGAGAGGCACAAAATACACCCCTTGAGATTTGCTAAAATAAAGCAAATCGAGACCGGGGACCTCACCACTACCAGCCTATGTAATGATGGACTAGAAATTAATTTGAAGTAAGATTATTTGAAGGGAATTTGTAGGGGTGAAGAGGTCTTTGATGCTGCTTCTCCTCTTTTTCAGGCTGGGAAGGAGGCTCCCTACCTGAATTGTTCATACCTGTGAGGCAGGAAATGGATGCTTTGTTCCTGGGTTGAGGACACATCAAGCTGGAGTGTTGTAGCCCGTCTAGGTCAGGGCGCTGAGGTAGAGTGGGGCCAGCAAGCTCCCAGGGGAACCTCAGGTGTATTTGGGGGAGTTTGGGATGTCCACACATGTGGTGACTGGTGCCTGTTTTCTTTGGGAGAAATCTGAGGACAGGAGGCTGGCAAGGGATGTCTGGGATGGCATGGCCTGGAGAGGGTCAGCAGTTTGGCAAGTTGTATGTGGTGGTGAAAAAAATGTGTGAGCTTTGTGCATGGAGAATCGCTGGATCTGTGCTATCTGAGGGAAGCCTGCCCTAAAGAGTGGCCTATTGGGGTGCAGGGACCTCAGAAGTACGAGCTTGAAGGTGAACTCCTGGGGAGAATTACAGGAGGACGGGTGCAGAATGACTCCCTCATGTCACGTGGAAGGTTCCAATAAAGATTTCCAAAGAACTCACAAATGCCTTTTAAGAAAGAGCCTGTCTAAGGGTAGGAATGGGATACCAAGATTATCATGGCATTAATCAAATAAGACATTTGACTTTTTTCCTCTGAAGCCTCCTCTTGTATGCCTTGACCCTGTTTGAGTCATCAGTAAGGGTGGGAGAAAAGGAAGGAAGACAGAAAGAAAAGACACCCCCCCCCACTGCACTGGGGGGTCTCCCCTGTGAGTAGGCCTATGCTGGAAAGAGGGGAAACGTTTTAAATTGGATATGAAATCAAAGTATTGATTCAGGCTGGATAGATTCCTCAAGATCTGCCAGTGTGAGAAAAGAAGCTTTGGGATATGCCTGATACAGTATCACACCAATGTGGTGTGTGTGTACCCAGTTGGAAGCGGGGCATGGAAAACAACACACAGTCATTTTCTGCTTGTTGCTGAGTTCAGCTCACTCAGTAGGCCCCTAAGCACATATAAAGACACACAAGCACAATATCCACATACATATGTAATAATTCACAGCAGTAGAGGTTTCTCAAAGACGTTATACACTAAAACTTTTATGACCTTCTTATCTTACCAATTAATATGTAGTACATGATAATAAGTATAGACCCACCTTATCCTTTTTAAAAGGTACCTAGTATGCTGTTTAGTGTGTTTACAAATGTTTAATTAATCCTTCCTGTACTTTGGGACATTTAGGTAATCTCCAATTTTAACACCATTAGAAATAAGGCTTCAATATGTTTCTTTTTACCCAAGGGCCAATATTTTTGTAGGAGAAACTCTTGAAATGGTATGCACATTTTAAAGTTTGATAAATATCATCAAATTTCTGTCCATAACATTTGCACCAATTTTCCTTCCCACCAAGAGTGTATAAGAACTCATATTTCCTCATACCCTTGCCAAGAATGGATATGAATATTTGTCAATCTTCAAGATTAAAAATGCTTATTGTTATTTTGTTTCTCATATTTTTCAACGCAGTAAGGTTCAGCATTTTGAATAGGTTTATTGGCTATTTTTAGTTCCTTTTATGCAAATTGTCTTTTCACCTTGCCCTACTTCCCTATTGAATGGTCTGTCTTATCTTTTTATTGATTTGTGTTAGGGTTTTTTTCTCTCTCTCTGTTTCTAGCTCTGTCTCGACCTTTCTTTATCTTTCTGTCCTCTGTCTATATGTACAGAGATATATATACACTCTACACACACATATATATATATATGTCTGCTATTCATGTGTTCTCACTCTGTTGTTTACCTTTACCTTTTAATACTGCTTAGGGTATCTTTTACCCTATAAAAGTTTTATTTAAGATAGAAAAACCTGTCATTTGTTTTTACTTTGTGTGCTAACCTAGGAAGAATTTCTCTACTTCAATATTGTTATTGTCTGAGTCTTTAGAACTTTAATTCATCTGACATTCGTTTTGTATGATGGAATATATCTCCTTTCTATGTAAGTACTGTAATAAACATATAGCACAACCAACATTTCCTGATTTTTTTCTGTTATATGGATCTATTTTTGTACCAGCATCTTACAGTTTTATTACTAAAGCTTTTTAGTATAAAGACAAATTCCTTCTAATTAAACAGCATGCCTTTTTCTATTCTCTTGTATTTAACTCCTCTAGATAAATTAAAGGTTTATCCATTCCATCCCTAACCTTCCACATAAACATGTTAGCTGAATTTCCTTTCTGGCAGTAGTAGACTAAATCGCTTCAAACAAACCCTCCTGCTAAGAGGGAAATGCTGGAATATATATATATATATATATATCACACATACATACATATACACAATCATATATATATACATACATATACACATATATATGATTTAGCTATAAATCTAGATATAAATAAATTTATTATTTACATATATTTATTATTATTTATAATAAATAAATTTATTATTTATATCTATAAATCTAGATATAAAGAATTTTTTATTTACATATATAAATTTACTTATATATATAAATCTATTTGAAAGTATTGGAAAACTACCAAGACAGCAAAAAATACATATATATGTGTGTATAGTTATAGATATCTTTTTGAAAATTATTGTATTACACATATATATATGTCTGTGTGTGTGTATAATCTTGAAGACATTGAAGAGATATCAACACAGCAAGTCCTCGAAAGAGCAAGAATCCAGAGAAAATGATGTCTGTAGAGTTGAGCTAAAGAGACAATTAGCGAACTGGAAGATAGGGCTGAAGAAAATATCCAGAATAATACAAGAAGAGAACATAATTAATAATAGGAGGATAAAGGGATATGATAGAAAGGTCAACCACACATACGTATGGAGTCAAAAAAAGGCAGAAAAGAGAAAATGGACCAGAAGCATATCTGAAGAGATACTGACTGCGATCTTTTCAAAAATGACCCCCCAACTTAAGTCATAAATTTTAAAGAAGTGCTATGAACTCCATAGTAGGTGACAAAGAAAACTACAACTATACAGAATATAATAAAACCAAGAAAGACCAAAGACAAAGAGAACATCCTAAAACCAGTTAAAGGGAGTAACTTCAAGAATGATTACTTTCAAAGATGCAATAAAGGTTAATGGCAAACTTCCTAATAGAAATAACAGAAGCTAGAAGATAATGGAATAGTATCATTGAATATCGAAACATGTTTGATAGCAGTCTTTTCTTGAACACCTTTAATCAGCTTGTGAGATAATCACTTCCATTTGGGGACATGTATTATTGAAAGAAATTCATTACTTAAATTGTGCAAAAATGTGCCTGTTTGTAATTTTCACTGGCTCTAGTTTTATTCATGAGAATTTTAAAGAATTTGGAATTTCAGGAATCTTTAAATTTTCCTCTATTTGGGTAATTCTCAATAGCTTCTGAAGTTGGAGAAATATTTTTCAAACTCACCTTAGATGCCCTACCATCCATCCATTCTACAAGTACTGAAAATCCATGATGTACCTGTTACTTTCTTAAATGATGCAAATGCAATGATAACTGCAACATATTCACTCTCCATGAGAATTTCGTCATGTAGAGGATAGGAAAGACAGCAGAAAGTGCAATGCTGTGTGACAATTTCAATCCTAGCTATAAGCATGAGATGCTGTGCGTGTAGGGCAGGGACGCCAAACTCAACGCGGGGAAAGAGGACACAGCTCTTAAAAGGAAATGAAACCTTGAGATGAGATTAGGAGTTAGCTATATTTTCTTTTTTTGGAGGGAAAAGCAAAACAGGTGTTCCAGGCGTAGAGACCCATATGTGCAAAAGCATAAAGAAGTAAAGGAGTGCCATCTGGTCTCTCTGCCTTATTCTCCACTGCGGCAGATGAGCTCCTTCCTGCAGCCAGGAAATATAACTTCCAGCAGCTCTAGAATTATATTGCTCTGGTTAGCAAACTCAGTTGAAAGACGAAGCTTTTTCCTGTAGTCCACTTGTCATTTTCTAGAGAGGAATCCTTACTGCCCTTGCTTGGCTCTTCCTCCCATCCCCCAGACCATTTGGATTTCATAGAGGAATGCAGTACCTGCCCCGGGGAGAGAAGAGGGTATGATTAGAGGAGGATCAATCGTTTCCATCTCCAGTGGAACCCATAGAGTAGGGAGGGGTGGGATCTCAAGGGGTAGATACTGTCAGAAATAATGCTTTCAGCCGAAACAGCAAGGACTCTCTGTAGTCTCATCTGGAAGAGCTGTTCTGTGTCAACATGGGAAAAGCAAAGAGCATGCAGTGTGAATTCCAGACCACCTTCACCACTTCACCTATGTCATCCTGAGCAAGTCACCTTTTAAACCCCAACTTTTGTGTTTATGAAAGTATATGCAATGCCATCCTGACTAGGATTTTATAAAATTAAATATCCGTATATAAGCACCTGCTACAAGCGCTTATACTTGATACCTATTAGATACCCTCGGTTTTTCTCTGGGACTCTTAGGCACCCAAGAAATCAGACTTTGGGGTGAGATTTACATATATACAAATCAGATATTTGCAAAATTGAGGGACCATCGAGCAAACTGTGAAAAGGACTGAACTGGGGGGACAGGAGTAGAAATCTGACCCACTGTGGAGACGAGGATTTGGGTGTGGGGCATTGGCCACCTCAGCTTTTGAGTTAACTCTGGCACCACTTTCACAAGTGTAGTGTTCCTACATCTATGTGTTTTGTTTATGTTGAAAGAGCTAAATGTAAAGTTATTGACACTAATGCAAATGCTGCTAAAGAATGAAGGACACGGGAAAAGGAGGAACATTTGGATTTCACCAGGTAAACGTGATTCCATCCTTTATGTGACCTGTTTACCATTTGTGCTAATCACCCTGCACCATAAGAAGAGCTCTGAACATGCTGCAATGTGCTTCGGATGAAGCTTGGTGCAAGTGGCATTTGGTGACAGCAGTCGACTAAGTTTATTCATGCTCAGCCTTGCTGAGTTGCTGCTCTCAGAGCTCGGCTCTGTGCTCAAACATGGAAACGTGAAATCAAAACTGCTGAGGAAGCAAATATAGACCGAGCAGCTCTCCTGGTGAGACTTATCTTAGTCTTCCCTGTCTTTTCTGTGAACATTTCCTTTCCTGTGACCTTAGCAGTTGCAACTTGATTGGACTTCTTTCCTGGAACACGTTCAAATTTCCTAGGCATGCTGAGAAGAGAATTGGAAGCTGATGGGAATGAGAAATGCTGTAATTACTAAGGATCTTAATACTGGAAAAGAAATTGCATCTTTAGATTTATTTTTATTAATAACACAACCCAAGACATTGGCACCTCGGAACATAGCCCTTCTCTTTCCCCCTCTCCTCTCCTTTCCTTCTCTGCCCTCCCCTCCCCACCTCTCCCCTGCCTTCTTCTCCTTCCGCCTTCCTTCCCTCCCTTTCTTTCCTTCATTTTAATCTTTACTGTTTGAACATAACATAATAATAATAAAATAATAATAGAATGGACACTTATTATTTAAACAAAAATAGCACAATCATTATGTAAAAAAAAATACGGCTTAGCTGACGTTAAAAATTGCTCTTGCACTTATCATTTTAAATACTAGTATGACTGAGGAGGGGGAAGGCTGTTTCTGCAGCCACAGCTTACATGCTGCCATGGAAACATCTGGGCTGCAGTGCTAACAGTGAAGCTTGTCAAAAAAATCAACTTTGGCATGGGGAAATGACAGTGAATGGAACATAATTTTGACCATGGGGGAACTTCCATTAGGCAAAGCATGTGTAAAACTGTCTCCAGAGGGAAAGAAAAAAACATGGATGCATCTCCTCTCTGTACCCCCTCCTTAATAAGATGAATAGAAATGGACTCCCACTTGGGTTAGAGAGAGAGAAAGAGTGGCCTCTGTTTGCTGTGCCTTTTCCATTGTTTTGTTGTTTGTTTGGTTTTTGCTGATTTTGTTTTAGTTTTTACATACACATTGTTAATTGTTAAAAATGTACACTGAAAATGGATTTTCTCTAGCAAGTTAATTTAGCTGTCCATTCAATCAAATCCGAAATCAAACTACTTTTCTCCTTCAGGGTAGAATCCTCTGAAAATCATCTCCAGACTTTGGCAGGAGTAACTTGCCTGCAAGACAGGAAGAATAATGAGGCAGGGTGGGGAGAAAAGACCAGTCAATTAGGTACCTGCCAACTAGGGTGCCAGTCCTCCTTCTGTCCCGTATTAATTTGTGATCTTGGGCAATGAAAAATGTACAGAAACTCTGTATTTAGTTTTGTTCTTACACGATAGAGAAGACGCTAAGGGTAAATGTCCTGGGAAGGGTTTTGTGAGTTATAAAGAGGTATACTCATGGCAGTTATTATTAGGAGATTTAAGTCTTCTTGAATGTTTCCACTTCCTTTTTTACAGAGAAAAGGTCTTATTGGGTGGCGCCTGTGGCTCAAAGGAGTAGGGTGCCGGCCCCATATACCGGAGGTGGCAGGTTCAAACCCAGCCCCGGCCAAAAACTGCAAAAAAAAAAAAAAAAAAAAAAGAAAGAAAAGAAAAAGTCTTATCTATGGAAGACCTCCTAAGAGGGTTCCATTAACTGTGACTAAGAAGAGAATGATGTCTGTTCCATTCCAAAATGTGGTGTGGTCGCATTGTGAATTCATACAGCTTTCATTCAGCCATTCTTCTAGAGAGCTGATATTTATTGAGATGCTATTAAGTAAAAATCACTTTGATAGGCTGTGGAGATACTACAGTGAACAAAGGAACTTAAGGTCTGTGTTTCTGGAGCTTTCCTCTTGCTGGAAGATAAAGACCAAAAAATCAACACAAATAAAAATATAAATTACTGTTGTGTTAATGCTACAACAGAAAAAGTAATGGGAATAAGAAAGGCTTTACCGCAGGAGGAAGGTGGGGTGAGAGATGTGACTGAAGAAGGACCATCGGAGGAAGTAAAGCTCTCCAGGACAGGAATAAAGAAGATGTTCAGGAGAAGCGGCATATGCCAAGGCCCTGGGTTAGAGAAGAAATTGACTTACTGAGAAGGAGAACTGAAATTAGGCCTGTGTGTCTGGGGCAGATAACCCAAGGGGAGAGAGGCACAGGTTGAGAGTGGGGCCACAGCTAGAGGCTAGGTCACGCTGGGCCTGGGCAGTTTTATTCTATGTGAAATGGAAAACCACTGGGTAAATCTTTAACAGTAGGGGAACACAAATCGCCTTCCTGGGTTATTCTACTGTGAGTCTTGAGTTAAAATTCTAGTTGTTTTGCTGAGTACCTTAACACACTTCAACACATAAGTAAAAAATAAATTCTGATATCACCACTCAGGGAAATCTGAAGATTAGGCTGAGTTCATTTTCCTGCCACATTGGAAGTTTAAATTGAAAACCAGAGATGTTTTGATTCAAAGAAGGTCAACTCCATCTTCCATTCATAGTAAACGGCAAACTTAAGATGTTGATGGTCTTTTAGAATTGAGAAATAAGAAAGAGCAGATCGAGGCTTTTCATCAGGAAAGCATGCATACGATGAACTGAAATTCTTTGAACTTAACTGCATCTAGGGAAAAAGAAAACAACATTGTTGGAGGACTTTGATAGCTTCCTATAATTTCTTTTTTTTTCTGAAACATTCAAGAGTACCGTTTTCAGCAAGAATATGAATAAAAACTCTGTTCTGTTGTGCTTTAAAATTTTTGTTCTGGGCAGAATCCTGTCACTGAGCAAAAAATGCTAATTGGACATTTGATTCATCTGGACAGCTGTGAATGGAATTTTTGCTAACCAGCAGCAGATGTAGACCTAAAACAGCATGGCACATGGCCACTGGCATGGATGTGATGTTAGCTGCATGTGCCATGCTCCCATCCACACGCATCTCAAAGCCTTTTTCTTCCTTGAGAGATTTTTTTTATGAAATATTTCTGTAAATCAATCTTACTGATTATAAAGGGCCGACTCAATCCATTGGCATGGAAAGACTCCGTCATAAACCTTAAAAGTACTCCAAAGAGTGATTTGGTAGAGTTAAATAGGAACTACTTGGTTTTCAGTTAAAAACGCAGAACAGATGCTGGAATTATTAACAGAACATTGCCTACTTCATGTGCCGGATGGAGTCACATGCCACGTTGGTCTCCAAGTAATACTCTTTAGTTTATTGGGGAGTAGATGCCTTTGGAAATGAACAGTTCCAAACTAGGAATTCTGGATGTTGAGAAAATGGCACAGGTCTTTCTTGTTTGCTTTTGAGTTTGGCAAATGGGTGAATCAATGTTACATCATACGCAGCCCCCTTTAAAGTAGTTATGTTTAACCAGGAGTGAACCCCCAAAATTGCTCCTGGAATTTACTATTAACAAATCAAAGCATGGAGACTATCTCCATAGAAATTTTGATTTCAAATTTCTGTCTTGATTGTTTTGATGGGCACCCCTACTTGAGAATCTCTCATTGAAATATTTTTTTTTAAGGTTAGATCTCTACCCTTAGTTTAGTGTGGGGTATAGGTACAGTCACAATAACTCATGCATCCTATGGTAACTATAGGAACTACAGTATAGCTCTCATTCTGGGAGAGGAGCTGGGAGGAAATCAAAGGGTCTGGCATTTCTAAATCCAGCTGGCCTCTGTGTGTCCCTCCAATGCTCCTCACTGTCTTAGCCTGAAACTCTAAAAGAAACAACTTTTCCACGGTAGTTCCCTAGGGGAAACACTAGACTTGGCTCCCATTGTGCGGAAATGTCCCACTCTCTCTGTCATTCTAGGTAAAGCTGGTAATTTTCACAGGCTATTTTCATTTTGAGGGAATTACATTTTCCCATGTCCACTTAAGGCTTTGAAGTGTTTCTCTCTGTGCAGCTTCCTAACAAAGGTCCACAGAGCAATTCTCCATCTTGCCAGCACATTAGTATCACCTGGGGAGTTTTTTCTCCTGATGGTGCCTATTCTCCCATCCCTCAGATATTGAGATGCCTAATTGTTTTAATAGCTTTACAGGTGATTTTAATTTGCAGCCAGTTTTAAAAACCACTGGGCCATAGCATTTTAGTGTGCCCTCCACAGCTCTCAGGATCTGGCATATTCTATTAAGAACCATCAATAAAGAGAATTGAACTTTTTTTATTCAGATGTTGGCTGGATTTATTAGAAACATTATTTAAAGAGCTGGAATGTATCCATGCTGTTTATCACAATGTTAGTATAACATGGCCATGCCCCTGTCATTTGGCAGATCCAAATGATTTGTCCAAAGTCTGTAGGTTTACACCTCCAACCTCAGAGAATTGTCATTTAGTCTACTCTGGCATTAGGTGGGGCTATTTTTAAAACATCCATCCATTCATTCTTAACTTATTTATTCATTCATCAATTACTAAGTGCTTCTTAGGAGCCAGATGCTGGGGAGATATGTATCTTAATGGATCTGACAATCTACTTGTGGGGAACAATTGCACAAACAACAGTCACAACATAATGTCATAAAAAAGTCTATACAGGAGCAGTGGACACAATATCACAAAAGAACATCTGATCACTTCTCTGTGATGTAAGGGAATATGTAAAAATAAAATAGACAAGTTCAACTGGGTTAGCAAAGCTCAGTAAGTCAATAAAATGTAGGCTTGGATAGAAAATTCTGGGCAAGGGGAAAATGCTTTGCAAAGCTATGAGAATTCTAAATAACATTTTGTGTATTGTAGGAAGAATATAATTTTGTGGAGCTGCCTGGAGTATGAGGTACCTGTTAGGTAGGGATTGATCACAGAGGGACTTGTCTGCCATCCTTAAAAATATACACTCAGATCTACGGGCCATGGATAGCCATTGCAGGGGAGAAAAACACAGGTGAATTGTGTGCCATCTAACAAAACAGGTCATCGTAACTGACCTTCTGTTCTGAGCCAACCCACATGGAGGGGACTCAAACAAGAGATACATTGCTTAAGAAAATACAAACTATCCATTCATCTATTTGGTCACTGAACAAAATATTGATTGATCACCTGCTGAGTATCAAACACTAGAGATACAGCGGGTGCCCTCAACCTTGGACGTGCAGGATGCGGGGATGGTGGTTGTCCAGGGAGCCTTAGAATGGTTAACAGCCTTCTTGGGCTCTACCCACTAGAAGCCAGGAGTACCCTTTCCCCAATCCAGCAAAGGAGAGATAAAGAAGAGATGTGCATTGAAAAAGGACAGCTCAGGGTGAAAGGGGGAAATACAATAAAAGAGATTCAGACTGCTCTGAGGGCTTATGACGGAATAGAAACAATGGTTCCACGTAGGGTAAGCAGGGAAGTCTTTGTGGAGGTGAAGAGGCTTTAGAACTGGGCTTTCAAGTGGCTCTGGACACATGAAGGCCAACAGAAGAAACTAAACTTCAGAATACTGCTTACTCTGCTGTCCCACCCATGTGCTCCCTCTGCATACCCACATGGATACCAGTCCATGTGGACCCTGCCAACTGGCCCACTGTATAGGCTGACAGAAAAGCTGCACTCATATGCTTTCCTCTAGCTTTTAACTTTTTTTACTCATTGCCTTACTGTAACTGTTTATTTCACCTCGCCACAGCACCTCTCTGCTCCCTCCTGAGTGATATTTCAGTGGCATACACAGGTATGAGGACATAATGCCCAAGTTTCGTTTTGATTGATACTTGGGCGATATAGCCAATGATATATTGTGAATATACCCCCGGCTGTTCTACCCAAAAAGCACGGCTCAAATTAGTTTCTAGGTGAATGGTGCCCTGGGCTGTGCAATGCCCACCCCTCCACCCCTGCCCCGGCAGCGTGTAAAGTGGAATAGAGCAGCGGGAGGCTAAAGTGTCTCCACTGGGCAGAGGCCAAGCCTCCAGCTTTTATTCTCTCGACTTCTGACCTGCCTAAACCTATGATGGACGATATTTGTGCCCGCTGTCTCTGCCTGTATCAAAGGGAGTTGAGACCCTAAAGTGGCGTTTTCTAATCTAGGGCAGGACAGGTGAGCATTAGCGGCTCTGCACCTTGCACTGCGATCCTGTTCAGATGGGTTCCATGGAGCGGCCATGTAGGAGCTTCGGAGGCAGCAACAGAGGACCTGGGACTGGCCGAGTGGGAGGCGCTCCAGATTCCTCACTCCTACTCTGTTCCCTTGAACCAGAATAGTATGTACATGTATATGTAAATATATATAAAAATATACACACACACATATATACATGCATATACATATCTATACGCATAATAAGATTAGCTTGGAATAAAAAATAAGAATTTCCATTATTATTTTTTTAAATTTTTAAAAGTGCTGACACAGTGGTGCTTCCACATTTCCCCAGCTTCCCATTCTGTCATCAGCTTCTCTGTCGCTTCTGGACTGTGGGCTTCAGAATCAGTCGTGTGGCCTTTATGTGCCCTGTTCCCCATCTCTAGAAGGAGGATTACAGTGTCTGTGGCTGGGAGTGGACGCAGGCACCCAGGACAGGCGCTCAGAGGACGCCTGGGCTTCAGAAGCGCCGTCCAGCAGGGAACCTCGGCCTGGCATCCTCTCCCACGTGCAGAAGGCCTTCCCTTTCCCTTGGAGTCCTCCTCTGTTGCCTGATGATGCCTAGACTTCTCTAACTGAGATGATTGTCAAAAAAACTTCCCTTAAATGTCCATGGCTTTTCCTCTGCAAGTGGCGATGCCTTTGTTCTTGCCTGCCGTGAACACCTTGTTACAGGGACTAATTGAAGCCTCTCCTGACATCCGGAGACGGTGGGAAGGAGGCCCAGGAAGGAAAGGTCCGAGGTTTCCAAAGGCAAATTTCTAATTCTCCAGTTTCTCCAAGTGATATTTTCAAGTCCTTTAGTTTAGAAACTGGTGTTATGTTTCACTTCTCTCCTCTACATCTCCGAAGCCACTCATCTCTCCGAATTGCAGATGGCTTCTCAGATTCACGCCTCTTCTCCCCTCCTATGTCACTGCCTTGTTCAGGCCATCGTCCCCTTGCGTGTGGACTGCAGTCCCCACCTGGCTTCTCCTTGGGTTTCATGCATCTCGGCTCGTCCTTCTCCAAACCGTGATGAGAATCTCTGTCAGGTTCTGTGGCAGGTTGTTCTCTCTCAAACCGTGCTCAAGAATTTTTCAACTCAAACATTTTTGCCCACTTCAAAATCTCCATAATTGGTTTTTTTTAATCTACCCTTTATTTCTTTAATTCTTTATTTCTTTTTAAAAATTTTCAGAGAGTATTTCTTTTTTTAAAATTTTAATAGGAGAGTACAAATGACTAGGATGCATTGTTTGTGTTTGTTAAAGTCAAGGTGTAGTTGAGCCCTTCACACGCGGGGCGTGCTGTCTACCCTCACATTGTGCACCGTGGGTGGGAGCTTACCCATCCCCCTTCTGCCTCCCCTCCCCCTTTCCTTTCCCTGTTTGAATTTAATTGTTTTTTTTCTCTCACATGTGGAAATACAGTTGTTTATTTATTGGTTTCATATAGTGTTGCATACATCGGACACTTGTTTTTCTATTCTTGTGATACTTTAATAAGAAGGCTGTTCTCCAACTCCTTCCAGGTTAATACAAAAGATGTAAAGTCTCCATTTTTTCTTATGGCTGAATAGGATTCCATGGTGTACATATATCACTGTATACAGCTTATTAATCCATTCCTGAGTTGATGGACACTTGGGTTGATTCCACATCTTGGTGATTGTGAATTGAGCTGTGATCAACATTCCAGTATAAATGTCCTTAGGTAAAATGATTTATTTTTCTTCTGGGTAAACACCTAGTAATGGGATTGCAGGATCAAATGGAAGGTTTCTTTTAACTCTTTGAGGATTCACCATACTTCTTTCCAAAGAGGCTGTATTCATTTGCAATCCCACCAGCAGTGTAAACATGTTCCCTTCTGTCCACATCCAGCATCTGCAGCTTTGGGAAGTTGTGAGGTGGGCCAATCTCACTGAGGTTAGGTAACATTTCAGAGTGGTTTTGATCTGCATTTCTCTGATGATTAGAAACTATCAGACTTTTTTCATGTGTTTGTTAGCCATTCATCTGTCTTCTTCAGAGAAGTATCTGTTCATGCCTCTTGCCCTTTTATAAATGTGATCAATTGCTTTTTTATTATTGATCAATTTGAGTTCTCTGTAGAGACTAGCTATCAGCCCTTTGTCAGATTTGTAGCAGGCAAAAGTCTTCTCCCATTCTGAAGGCTGTCCGTTTGCTTTGGTTGTTTTACCCTTAGCTGTGCAGAAGCTTTTTAGCTTGATCATATCTCTTTTATTGATCTTTGGTGTTGCTGCAATTGCTAAGAGGGTCTTCTTCATAAAATCATTTCCCAAGAGTTTTTCCCACATTTTCTCCTAGAATTTTTATTGTTTTGTGTCTTAAATTTAAAAATTGACAACGAGAGTCAATTTTTATAAATGGTGAAAGATGCAGGTCCAGTTTTAGTCCTCTACATGTAGCTAACCAGTTATCCCAGCACTATTTATTAAATACAGGTTCTTTCCCCCAAAATACATGACGTATCTTTACAGAGAGAACTACAAAACCCTGAGAAAAGAAATGGCAAATGTTAACAAATGGAAGAACCATGCTGGGAAGAATCAACATTCCTAAAACATCCATACTTCCCAAAATGATCTACAGATTTAATGAAATCCCCATCAAAGCACCACCATTATACTTTGAAGAACTTGAAAAAAATAGTACTTTGTTTCATATGGAATCAGAAAAAAACCTGAATACTCAATGCAATTCTAAGAAACAAACAAAAATATGGAGGCATCATGCTACCGGACTTCAGGTTATACTATAAGTCTACAGTGATCAAAATAGCATGGCAATGGGACAAAAGTAGAGGTTTAGATGATTGGAACAGCATAGAGAACCTGGAGGTGAAACCAGCTATGTATCGCCATCTGATCTTTGATGAACTATTTGCCTTTATTTCTGATTCCCTTGCACACGGTCCTTCCATCTGGTCACCTCTCACCGTTCCTCCTCATCCGTCCCCATCTTCCCAGTCTCTGTTTCCTTATCCTCCTCCTGGATCCAATGTTCTAAGCTCATTTCTGCTCAGCATCTAAGATTCACCCTAGTCTCTCACACTGGAAAATCTTCCCCAATATACATCCCACCCATCAGCCAACATCCAGCTCACAACACCAGCCCTCTCCGTAGCCTTCATGGAGCTCCAGGTTAAATTCATGTTTTTCTTTTTTGAGTGTCTGTGAGTGCTCAAATTTTTCTTAAATTTGTATAGTGGACAAGTACGTGGTATTTGCAATCAGAGAGCTCTGACTTCAGGTTTGAAATCTGGCTCCACTGATTATCATCTGAGTGAATTAACTTCTCTTGGTGTCAGCAAAGTTAATTCACAGAAGCTCATCTAGTTCAGTGATATAAGACTTGGAAGTGAGGATCTGTTTTGGAGTTTGAATTCTGTCTTCACTGTATACTAGCAGGGTCCCCTGGAAAGTTAGTTAACCTCTCCAAGGCTGAAAATCTTCATCTGTTCAATAGGCATACTAATAGTATTATAGATACTTTGAAAGGTCAATTGTAAGCATTGAATGAGATAATCCATGTAAAGCAGGGGTGTCCAACCTTTTTTCTTTTCTGCTACACATTAGAAAAATAATAGTTATCTATTGCTGATTAGCAAAAGACAAGGTCCGTGCATTCCTTTTTGGTTATTAGCCACCACAGATAAGCAAAGCAGTTCTCAAATAATCTGTGAAGAGTGAGAGTTTGATCTCCTTTGACCCCATTTAGATATCCTTAATTCCCTTCTCTTGCCTGATTGCAATGGCTAAGACTTCCATTACTAGGTTGAATAGCAGAGGAGACAGTGGCCATCCTTGCCTAGTTCCTGATTTGAGTGGAAATGTTTTCCATTTTACTCCATTCAATATGCTATTGGCTGTGGGCTTGCTGTATGTGGCCTCTATCAGTTTAAGAAATGACCTATCTAAGCCTATTTTCTTAAGTGCTCTGATCATGAAAGGATAATCTGCATGGACCACAGTTTCGACACCTCAGATGTAAAGTATTTAGCAAATTCTTGGAACATAATTCTGATTATTAATGTGGGGGCTAAGAGCTTCCCCTCTTCAGGTATTTCCTTCCACGCAGAAGGAGCTCAGCTGGTGGCAGAGCCCTGGTCTCTTTCCTCTCTTTTGCCTATTACACCTTGAAGGTGGGGGTGTGTGTAGGTAGGGTGAAGAAACTGTCTCGGTGGGTAAATTCAGGAAGAACAAATTATGCATGCTCAATTCTTCCTCCTTTTCTTCCTCTTGCAACTAAGTTGCCCACATGAAATAGTTTTCCTTCTCCATTGCTCCGTGCCATACATTTTATAGAGGATTGCCTTTCCTGTGGGAGGTCCACTGGGGTCCAGGGATACCTGCATGATTTATTTACTTCTGGGTGCAGTACTGGGAAAGCCATTCATCTGAAAATTTATGCTCTCTCTTCTAACCTATATTTTCTCAGTGCCAGGGTTGATATGTTTGGTTCCTTTGTCTTTTTTTTTTTTGAGACAGAGTCTCATTATGTCACCCTGGGTAGAGTGCTGTAATGTCACAGCTCATGGCAACCTCTAACTCTTGGACTTAAGTGATTCTTTTGCCTCCGCCTCCCAAGTAGCTGGGACTACAGGTGCCTGCCATAACGCCCAGCTATTTTTGTTGCTGTTGTGGTTGCAGTTGTCATTGTTATTTTAGCTGGCCCGGGCCAGGTTCAAATCCACCAGCCTGGGTGTATGTGGCCGGCACTCTACCCACTGAGCTGTGGGTACCACCAGGTTCCTTTGTCTTTTTACCAATGTGTTCAGAACTCAGAGAGAAAATTCCTTATGGGATCCAATAGCAACTATTTCTTTTGGTTTTGCTGATGATTAAATTACCTACGTGTCATGCATAAAAGCATACAACACAGTGCCTGGTTTCTCTCTTCCATTTAGCTATTCCTGAGCTGTATTCTTTATAATAAACTGATAGTAATAAGTAAAGCACTTTTCCTGAGTTCTGCAGGATATTTCTAGCAAATTACTGAACTTGAAGAAGGGGTTGTGGAACTGGTCACTCAGAAGCACAGGGGCCTGGGGCTTGGGACTGGCAGCTTTAGTTGGAGACAGCCTTGTGGGATGGAGCTCTTTTTTTTTTTTTGGCCGGGGCTGGGTTTGAACCCACCACCTCCGGCATATGGGACCAGCGCCCTACACCTTGAGCCACAGGCGCCACCCTGGGATGGAGCTCTTAAGCTGTGAGGTCTGTGCTAACTTTGAGTCATTAGTATCAGAGGCAAATTGAATCATTGGCTATCCAGGGTTGGTACATGAATAGGATCAGATGATTGGTTGCTGGTGCTCACCTCAACTTGTCATGTTAATTGAAGGACTTAGTTTAGTGACCAAGTACAAGAGAGGGTGATAGAGTCAGAGACTCAGAGATGGAGACAGACAAGAGAGAGAACTGAGACAGACCAACCATCACAGACGACTTCCATGGCCCCAGCAGTGCCAAAGAGAAATAAGTATTGCTTAGGGAAGCCTAGGGTTGTTGAGGGGCCATTCTTTGGTATTTTGGCAAAATAAGAAGGATCACCCATTGTCATAACCATCTGAATTGATTTCTTCTGGGAAATAGTCTGTGATTACCTTCTATAGTGAAGAATGTGCTTTCTCCATTCAGTATCATAGAACTAGCTGGAAAGGCAATCTCTGGTCTTATCCCAGATTTATGAATCTGATTCTGCAGTTTGACTCCCAGATGGCTTGTATGCACATTATAGTTTGAGCAGCACTGCCCTGGGGTATTAGAAGATCAGAAGAGTGAAAATCGGAAGACTTGGGCTCAGTATGGTGGCTCCTGCCGGTAATCCTAGCATTCTGGGAGGCCGAGGAGGTGAATTGTTTGAGATCAGGAGTTCTAGACCATGAGCAAGATCCCATCTCTACTAAAAATAGAAAAACTAGCCACATACTGTGGCAGGTGCCTATAATCCCAGATACTTGGGAGGCTGAGACAAAAGGATCGCTTGAGCCCAGGAGTTTGGAGTTGCTGTGAACTAGGTTGACACCATGGCATTCTAGCCTGGAGCAACAGACTGAAACTCTGTCAAAAAAAGAAAGGAAGAAAGGAAGGAAGGAAGGAAGAAAGGAAGGAAGGAAGGAAGGAAGGGAGGGAAGGAAAATCATAAGACTTGGCTTTTAATATTCCTTTCACCACATTCCAGCAAGGTGACTCTAGCAATATAACTTATCCCCTTTGAGTCTCAGCATCCTCATCTGTATAGAGGGAATAAAAGATCTGCACGCCTTTTTTTTTTTTTTTAAGGACTTTTGGGGAAGAACCAATAAAATTTTAATATAAAGATACTTTAAAAACTGGAAAGGTCTTGGAAGCAGAAGATCTCTAGTCATTTAGTACATGTGGTTGGGAAGGGGACATTGACTTTTACCTCTGGCTACTACTTGTGAGTTTAACTTTACTGCTGCTGTCTTTCTTTCTGGCTCATGCCTTGTGTGAAGGTGATGTGAGCAAGTCAGCAGATGATGCATTTATTTTTGAACACGTTAATTTCTTTATCAGCTCTATTTATTTTCTGAGGGCATCACTGTATTACATTAATGCCTCAAGTTGTTAACAATACCAGCTGGCACTGTGGGCATCACTTAACATTCACAGTGTAAAAGCTCAGAGGGTAGCATGGAAATTGCCACCCAAACCATAATGCTGGATCTCCTCCTTGGCATGCTTTTTAAATCTCCTTTTGGGAGCAGGCCCACCATCTCCTCCTGTGTTTCAAAACCATTAAGTTATAATATTATTTGGCATCTATGCCATTTATTTTCTTCTTCTGTGGGTTTTGAGGCCTTGAGAGAACAGAGACTCTTCATATATTCTTTTTATTATTTTTAAATTAATTAATTAATTAATCTTTTTGAGACAGAGTCTTGCTCTGTTGCCCAGGCTAGAGTACCATGGCATCAGTCTAGCTCATAGCAACCTCAGACTCCTGGGTTGAAGGGATCCTCCTGACTCACCCTCCCGAGAAGCTGCAGGTCACCAGGCCTGGCTAATTTTTCTTTTTTTTTTTTTGTAGAGACAGAGTCTCACTGTACCGCCCTCAGGTAGAGTGCCGTGGCGTCACACGGCTCACAGCAACCTCTAACTCCTGGGCTTACGCGATTCTCTTGCCTCAGCCTCCCGAGCAGCTGAGACTACAGGTGCCCGCCACAACGCCCAGCTATTTTTTTGTTGCAGTTTGGCTGGGGCTGGGTTTGAAACCACCACCCTTGGCATATGGGGCCGGCGCCCTACTCACTGAGCCACAGGTGCCACCCTAATTTTTCTAGTTTTAGTAGAGGTGGGGTCTTGCTCTTGCTCAGGCTGGTTTCGACTCCTGAGCTCAAGGGATCCCTCCCACCTTGGCCTCCTAGTCTGTTTAGGATTATGGGTGGGAGCCACCACTTCTGGCCTTTGTATTTTCTTTTTAATCTGTGCCTCTCCAGAGCTTGGCACATAGTAGGAATGCAAGAAATAGCTAAAGCATTTGAGTGGTGGAGGAAAATATACAACCTAGCATTTTATCTCCATTCGTTTGTTCACAGCATCTAGGAACTCCCCTAGGTGGGGCCATCCTTGAGGGTGTGGATTAGGCCCTGTGCTGTCTTGGCATCCTTTCAAAATCCTGATCACACATGCAGATGTTTGACGAATTGTCTTTCCTGGTAGCTCATGAGCTCTCTGAGGACGGGGATTGTCTGTTCCATTCCTCCCCATATCACAAGGACTCAGAATAACACCTGTCACATAAATACTTATAGAATTAAAGTGAGCGATTGCATGGAGATCCCATGGAATCTTCCAAGTTTTGAAGATTCCTACCACTGTTCCTTTCTAATACCAATTTATCCCCACAGGAAAATGTCCCCAGTTGGAAATCGGCCAATTTCTTCCCAGCCAAGGAAGTTTTCCTAACAGTGCTTTTTCTCTAGTGGCCGTGTTTTCTCCAGAAACATTTACTGAATGCTTACTTTCAACAATATATGATAAACATCACTTTCTCCACTCTTTTGGGAAGGAAGATGACTCTCAGAAAGGTAAGTGGCTTGAACAAGGTCAAAGAAAGCTACTAAGGTGGGAGGCTAATATTCCAACCTAGGGTTAATGGAATTTACAGTCACTGTTTCATTGATCACATCAAATGTGTAGCAAATGGAAGAGTCTAGTATTTTCTCTCTGGCATTGATTTTTCAAGGAGTGATTGTGTCTGAATAGAGCCACAGAACTGGCTAATATCAGAGAAGAGTGGTATTCTGAACTTAATTCTTTGTATAGACTCATTTTTAACAAGAATCACTTTATAACTGGGCCTTCGCTCTTCTAAACTAAACCATTTCCTTCCAACTGGGGCATGTAACTTGACTGTGGCCTCCCTTCATCTCTCAGATCTAGGGCAGTGATGGGCAGCCTGTTTATCACAGACACTTGTTGAGGGAAGAGTTGATCCTTTCATCCATTCGTTGGAACTGGGTTAAGGCTCAAAGTGAGCTCTAATGCAAACGTATTTGGATTTTCAGGAAATCCATCTTTCTCTCTCTCAAAGACAGATAAACTATCTGTCTTTGGCTTCTGCTTACAACAGAGCTTATTTAAGTCAAACATTTTATAATGTCCATTCTTTTTTATTTTTTTTTTTTTTTCAGGATTGACATTAGTTATTGCATTTTATAATGTCTAAAGAGGAAAAAGAACCTTAGCGTAATCACTGTCTGGCTATAAGACCTCGTGATAGCCATTATTAAAAATATGTATAATCTGATAATTTATTCTTCACTTAATCTATTATCATTAAGGTTTACTTGTTTTTTTAAGCAACCTTTTTCAACATTTGCTTGTCAAATACAGAGGGTGCCATATGTATATATAATATACATAGAAATATATATATATATATGCATTTTAAGAAAGGAAAAGAACAGTATTAAAATTGTACTGCAGAAGTCAAATGTGATTTGAGTATTACAATTTTAATAGTTTTTTCTTAAAATGTGTACACGTTTTTTCGGCACCTCCTGTATGCCCAGTATACACCCAATGCCTACCTTGCATCAGGCACTCTGCTGGGTACTGAGAATGCAAAGGGAGAAATCATGGGCCCTGGCCTCAAAATAATTCATCCATACAAATAGTGATCACCTCTGCCTGAAGACCTCAGGGAAGGAAGACTTGACACGACTGGGTAGACGAAAAGAATGAGCAGGTGTGGAAGCAGACGGTGACTGAGAAGAGGGTGAAATGTGGGTATGGTCAAGGTATAATAAGACAGGGGATAAAGGCAATCAATACTGCAGCTCCATAAGTTCTGCCTAGCACTCTTATTTAACACCTTTAAAAGAAAAAAAGAATTTTTTCTAAAGGGTGAAAAGAAATGTCATCTAATATTCAAGATCATGGTTTTGCTCTGATCCCGTTCTAAGAGGTTTTCCCTGTCATTATGTGGCCATTCTGGCAGAAAAGATCAGTGTTTCAATTGCCAGAAATCAGGTGGAACAAAGAGGAGTCCTTTGCCGGGTCTTTTAAAGTTAGGTGTGGCCACAGAGCCTGGGACAGATGGGAGAATCTGGCCACTGAGAATGGAATGGCAATGGGGATGAAGGGCTCTTCTGTTAGCAGAAGCGCTTTCTCCAGCAAGCCCTGGGATGCTCTGGAGAGGAAGAGGCGTGTGTGTCTCTTCAGCTTCTGTGCATCCTCGCTCTTACGGAGCAGTCTCAGCTTCCTCGCTTTTACGGAGCGGTCTCAGCTTCCTCGCTCTTACGGAGCAGTCTCAGCATCGTCGCTCTTACGGAGCGGTCTCAGCTAGCTGGGGCTCGGGTCAGAATGACAGTGGGGACTCTCATTCAGACTTGATGCATGGCTCATTTTAAATGCTGGCTCCCTGCATGACTTACTCATCATGGCCTGTTTACCCAGACAGCATCTGTCTACTCCAAACTCCCCTTTTCAGTTGAGGACAACGTGACCCAGAGATGTCAAGCAACTTAAAAGCAACTTACCCAAACTTACACAGCCAATGAGTGCCCAGTCGTTACTAATCCAGTGGCTGACCTTATTCTGTTCTACTCAGGTTTAGGTAACGAGTGATTTCTTTAATAATTATTTACTGAATGTTTACAGCATGCTAAGCACCTTGCTGGGTGATGGATTATCTTCCGTGGAGTGGCAGCCTCTAGTTGTGGTTTCAGCACTCACTGTGGCTGGGTCTTGGGCTGGTTGCGTAACCTCGCTAAGCTGCAGTTTCCTCATCTGTGAAATGGAGATGATAATGGTACGGATCATGGGGACGTCACAAAGATTAAATGAGATAATGCGTGCACAGCTCAGCATGGCATCTGGCACACTTAATGCCAAGGTTGCTGTGGCTTAATCCTTCTGGCCTCTTCTGTCAGAGCAAAGATCTTTACTCTTTAATTCTTCTGCCTGTCTGCCCTAAAGATGGTTATGAAGGGTTTATTTCCTCTGAGTGCTTTCATTCTCTCTAAGTCCCTCTAAATCCCTGACTGACAACTTCGGAGGGCTGGAGCTTATCTCCTTCCCAGTCATCCCCTTGTCCAGATGCTCCTTCCCCCTCCTCTGAGTTCTTGGCAGCCTCCCCGTGAGGGAAGTTGGCTGTGTTCTCATTGAGGTCGTGGGAGGGAAGCTTCACAGGGCTCAGCGCATATCCTGAACCCATTCTGAGAGGAGCAGTGGGCCAGCTCCGGGATAATATATCACTCACGTCGGAGACTAGTCAGGTTTGGGTTGGCTCCTAGATCTGGGACTTGTCATGTCTCTGGCATTCTAAGAATGTGTTCCATTAGAGCTCTGGAGGTTTTTTAAAAAGTCATAATAATAATAGGCAGCACAGCACATCAGCCCCTTTGGCAAGGAGCAAGGGAAGAGCACAGTTCAGCACATACTTGGCTGTGCACGCTTCTAACAGCGTAATAGAGTTTTCATGGTTCCTTCTGAAGCTCCATCCCCTCTAATGTAATAAGTCATCTTCTGGGCAAGGTTCCTGCATATGCTCCAGCATCCTGCTTCTCTGGTCTCCTTTTGCGTGTCATCTGCCCTGCGAGTGAGCGTGCTGCCTGCTTCTATGCATAGCTGGTTGGAGGGAATGCACACCATTCTGTGTGCATTAAGGATGGCAATGCATTTCCCGAGGGAGGCAGAAACCTCAGCAGAGGTCTGGAACAGATTTGCAGAATGCTCTGTCTGCATAAGGCAGCTTCGGACATGGGCATCAGTGCATTTCTTAGCCCCACAGTCACTAATTTCATTTGAATGAATACCTTTTGTGGTTTCTTTGACCCTTTTCATTTGAAGAACAAGCTCTTTTTATTTTGTGTCTTTTAAGGTAATTTTGGAGGAGCCTGCCTTGATCTCTTATTTTTTGGCAACTGTGAACATGAGGATGTGACTGTGAAGGGGAAGGGACGAAGAAAGAGCAAAGGAAAAAGAGAAAGGGAAGTGATTTTTATTGGGAACTTACATGATACTGTATATATTTGTAACTTAATCTTTCTGATAACTAGCTAATTTATCAGCAGGCCAGCACAAGGACCTGCATATTCCTCTTTAGGTCTTCTTTGTACCTCTTCTCTAAGCTAGAAAAATTTTTCAATCTTCACATCAGCCTCCTAGTAACACTAGTGTTCCTTTGATCAAAACATCATCCGGGGTGGCGCCTGGGCTCAGTGAGTAGTGCACCGGCCCCATATACCAAGGGTGGCAGCTTCATACCCAGTCCTGGCCAAACTGCAACAACAACAACAACAAAATAGCCGGGGTTTGTGGTGGGCTCCTGTAGTCCCAGCTACTCTGGAGGCTGAAGCAAGAGAATCACCTAAGCCCAGGAGTTGGAGGTTGCTGTGAGCTGTGAGGCTACGGCACTCTATCGAGGGCGATAAAGTGAGACTCTGTCTCTAAACAAACAAAAAAAATAAGTAAATTTTCCGTCGTGTTGAATTTGAAGCATTGTATATTTTTCCCTTTGAGATTTCAGTAAGGATCTGTTTTCCTTAAATACCTGTTTTTTTTACAACATTGTGTGTTTTCATTTACTAAAAAAAGCTGTCCAAGTTTCTCCTAATTTGATTAGTTTTAGAAGTATTAATATTTAATGAAGCTATTAATTCTCAAAACCCCTTTCCCCATATTTATATGAGCTTGAAATATAGCTAGACTTTTTTTTCTACACATTGTTTTTATCCCGAAAATTTCATATCATGGCATTCACTATTTAAAGGCATCTATTCCAAACTACTTGTTTAATGCAGATTTGTGGTCATAGATTCATCAATAATTTAAAGGGCTTTGTAGACAAGTAACTGCATAATGGCAATAAAACTGTATTTAATAGAGAAGATGGCAGGGCGTGGTGGATCTTGTCTGTAATTCCAGAGACTTAGGTGGGGAAGATTGCTTGAGTCCAAGGATTTGAGACCAGCTTGGGCAACAGAGTCAGCCTACTTTTTAAAAGAATTAGCTAGGCATAGTGGCACTTGCCTATAGTCCCAGCTACTTGGGAGGCTGAGGCGGGAAGATCCCACTTGAGCCCAGTGATCGACCCACCTCAGCCTCCCAAGTACTGGGACTATAGGCATGTGCCACCATGCCTGGCTAATTTTTGAGGTTACAGTGAGCCATGATTGCACCATACAGCAGCCTGGGCATTAGAGCAAGACCTTGTCTCCCTCCAAAAAGAAAAAGAAATAGAGCATGCATGTGGAATGTTGAATGCGGTTCCTGAGCATGCATATATAATATATATTTATATTTATATAATAATAAAAAATATATATATTTTTGGTAAAGACAGGGATCTCACTGTGTTTCCCAGGCTGGTCTCGAACTCCTGACTCCTCCCGCCTCAGCCTCCTAAAGTGCTGGGATTATAGGTATGAGCCAACATGCCAGCCTGCCAAAGGATTTTTAATGTCCACTCGGGATCTACATTCCTATTAAGCACCATTACCTGTGCGATAAAGTCCAGGCTTCCTGCCTTTGCTCTTTGCCTATATGCAGGATCCAGGGCCCCAGTCATGGAAAGCCATTTGTAGGCTCCCAGACTCATCAGGCTGTCTCCCCACTTGGTGCCTTGCACCCTGCTCTGCCTATACTTTGTCACCTCCCATAGGGCTTGGATCCTGTCAGGATCAGCGGGGAAACCTCCTCATGCTGAGTAGATGCCATTGTCTGATACTCAAAGTCAGTGCTTGGCTCTATCAGAGCGCTTGTCACTGTCCTCTCCTCACTGACTTCTCTGCTCTCCTGTCTTTGACTATGCGCTATCACTATGAACACCTGGAAAGCAGGGAAGGGTTTTTAATGCTCATGGGAAATTGCTCCTGTTATGTTTTATTTTCATTTTTTATTTTGAAATGATTTAGTACAAAGGCCTCTCGTATAACCTTCACACAGGTTCCTTAACTGTTAGCCTTTTACTACATTTCCTTATAATTTTTATTCTTTCCCTCCCCCCTTTATACATACACATCCACACACACCCCATTTGAGAGCAAGTTGCAGGCATAACGCCCCGTTACTTCGTAAAATAAGAACGTTCTTTCAAACGACGGAAGTATCGTCAAAATCTAGGAATTAACATTAGACCAAGGATAGATACCACCTAATCCACAGAACCCCTTCAAATTTTGCCATTGTCCCAATAGCATCCTCATGGGTGCAGAAGCCAATCCAGGATAACGTTTATTTGCCATGTCTTTGTAGTTTCTTTCACCCTGGAATAATTGGTCAGTGTCCCCCACCTGGCTTTGATGATCTCAACACTTTCGAAGCAGCAGTCCCCAGCCTTCTTGGATGAGTGGAAGGATGGGACGGGATGCGAGGCAAAGCTCAGGTGGTGATGCAGGGGATAGGGAGTGGCTGTAAATACAGATGAAGCTTTGCTAGCTTGCCTGCCAGTTGGTTCCTAACAGACCATGGACCAGAACCTTTATGGCCCCCGGAACTGGTTGCATGGAAGACAATTTTTCCAGAGACAGGGGGGTTGGGGAGGCATAGGGTAGAGCTCAGGTAGGGATGCTGTGTGGCCCAGTTCCTAACAGGCCATGGACCCGTACTGGTCTGGGCCTGTGGGGACCACAGCTTGTAAGAGTACAGGTTACTTGAAGAACATCCCTCAATTTAGGTAAAATATAGAGTTAAAGAGTCCAGCTAAAAGATACAGAGTGCATGATTCTATTTACATAAAATTCAAAAACAGGCAAAACTTTGGAGAGAGAGAAGACCATAGGAGGGCTTCAGGGATACCCGAATGGTCCATTTTTCCTATTTGATTCTTAATACAAGTGTTTTCTTTGCGATGCTTCACTGAGCTGCTCATTCATATTTTGTACATTTTTGTGCATGTGTTATACATTATGCTAACTGCTTTCAAAAAGTAGTAAAAGCTACAATTTTCTTCTGGTTATAAATAAAGTCGCAAGTTTTTTCTCTGAGATCAGGGACGCATCAAGGATGCCCTCTACCACTTCTTTTCCATAATTTACTAAGCAGTACAGTCTGGCTAGAAAAAGAAAAAGCACAAGATTTAGAAAGAAAGAAACAAAATCATTATTCATCACACAATATGATTTCAGTTCTTTGACATTGGTCGAAAATTATTTTATGACCCAGGATATGGTCAACTCTACTTTGGCTGTATTTGAAAAAAATGTGTATTTACAATTGTTAAGTAGATCACATTTACAAATATATTGTTCAAATTGCCTATAACTTTATCAATTACTTTTGTCTGCTTATATTGGGAGTATAATTGCCATGGCTACCTGGCAAGTTAAAACATTTTTTATTATGCACTTTATAGAAAGAGATATTTTTATTTATTTATGATACATGTGGCCTTCAAGTGTACTGTTTCTATGTTAAGTTAACTATACTAGATCCCTTCTGTTATTCTTTGCATAGTATATCTTTTTCCATGCCTTTACTTTTATATCCCTTTGTGGTATCTCCATATTTTAAATCAGTCTTGTAAATAATTACAATTGATCTTTGTTTTTCATAAAATCTGACAGTCTTTGCCTTTAATTGGAGCATTTAATTGTAACATTTCACCTATCACTGGTATATTTCATTTGAATCTATCATTTTGATGTTAGCTTTCTATTTATGATAACCAATGTACATTTTTCTTGTTTCTTGTCTTCCTTTATGTTAACTGATTTTTTTCCCCCATCATTTCATTTTTCCTCTTCTATTAGCTTGGTAGTTTTTACTGTTTTACTAATCTTTTGGTGGTTACTCTAAAGAGCTTATATGCATCTTGTTGAAGGCTAATACCACTTGGTATTTTTTACTCTTTCTGTAAAGTGCAAAGACCTTTGACTACTCAAAGTCTACCCTACTTTTGACTAATATACTGTTACTGCAATGTATTAATAAGGTTAGAGATATGTAAAATGCTGTCACGATGGGCACACCAAAAGCCCTGACCTAAGTGTTATATAAGACATCCATGTAATAAAAATACTTATGCCCCTTTAATTAAAATGTTGAAATAAGGAAATGCTATCATATATAATCATCATTGCTTTTTATAGTCAATATTCATTGAGCTCCACTCGTATATTTATTCTTTTTATTGATCTTTATTCTTTCATCTTAAAGCTTCCATCTGAAATAATTTCTTTTTTTCTAAGTCAGGCACTGGCCCCTTATACCGAGAGTGGCAGATTCGAACCCACCCAGCTCCAGCCAAACTGCAACAACAACAACAACAATAACAAAAACCAAAAACCAAAAACCAAAACTTCCTTTAATATGGGTCTGTTAAATTATCTCTAATTTTGTCTGAAAATATTTTCCTTTTTCTTTCATTCTTAAAGGCTATTGCTTTGGGGTATAGTGTTTTGAGTTGGCAGTGTTTTTGTTATTTTTTCCCTAGAACTTTAATGTGGAAACGATGCTATTATATTATGTGTTTCATTATTTCTGTTCAGTCAGTAAGCAGTCTCTTTTTTGCCTGCTTTTACTATTTTCTTTTTTTTTTCGTTTATTAGTGGTTAGACAATATTATGTCTAAACGTGGCTTTCTTTGTATTCATAGTTTTTTGCATTTGTTAAGTGTTCTTGAATTCATGGTTTAATACAGTTCATATTAAGAATGAACGATGACAATCATTACAATCAACAATGAAGAATTCCACCAATATATCTTCAAATGTTTCTTCTTCCCCATTATTTCCTTCTTTTCATTCTGAGACTCTAATTACATATTGTTAGTCTTTTTCACAGTGTTTCTCTTTGCATCTTTATTCTTTTGTTCCTTCATAATCTGGATATTTCCTTTTATCTTGCTGTTTTAAGTCATGTCTAACTGCTGTTCAACAGGTGCAGGGAATTCTTAATTTTGGCTATCATCTTTCTGAGCTCTAAAATTTTTCTCTGATTATTTCTTTGTAGTTTCCAATTACCTGTCAAATTTTTGAATCTCATTTTTTATCTCCTTTATAAGCATTGTTATTGAAAAGTTTATGACTAGTGACTCTAGAACTCCTGCATCTTTTTCTGTCTTCTGTGTTTTCTCTTGGCTCTCGTGTGTCCTGCCTTGTCTTCTCACATGCCTAGTCCCTTTTGATTGTGTGCTGGACATTGTGTGATGAAAATTAGGAAAAAAGACAAAACGATTGTGTTTGCTTAGTGAAGATAACTAGGGGCACTAGAAACTTTGAGTCATATTAATCCAATTTCAGGGACTGAAATGATTTGAAACTTGTCTTTGATTTCTACAAAAATTAATATTCTTTCATTTTATTAATATTCATTTCCCTTATTCATAGTATGTTGATCCCTTTAGAATTCTAAAGGTGTATCAGCACCCGTTCCCAGGTTTGTGAACTGTCATTTTATGTTTCTCACTCTAATGAGTTTGTTAAATAGTATCTTATTCTCATCTACCTTTTCTAGAATCAGCAGATACTCCAAGGGTAAATAGGTACAAATATTTAACTTACCTCTATTGGTTTCCTTCTTCTTTCAGATTCCAGTCTCATAATTTCTCATTGCCTTTGCAGCTCTGCAGTGGCTTTAAGCAGATTTTTAAAAAATGTTATCCATATTTTCTAGTCCTCAGTGGGAGTGTTGATTTGAACTACTTAGTCTACACTTCAGAAGTTCTTTAATTATGTTAAAAATGAAACTCCCCCTTCTCTGTACTGCCTATGGGAAGGAAGGAGAGGGATGCAGTCCCAGCCTGGGCTATGGGCTTTCAAGTGAAAATAACATTTTCCAGAGTCTGGGTGAAATAGTAGCAAGAAGACTGTGAGAACACTCCGCAGGAAAGGTAAAATTTATGTAGGGAAAATTTGGAAACACTGTTCTAACATCTCATTATACTACAGATGTCTCTGTTTTTCCTATAATAGAATGCAATTTAATTTCAGGTTTATTAAAAAAGTTCTATCTATAATCGTCAATACATTCTAACAAGGTTTTTGATAGCATGAAGACTTTTTCAAATTTGCTAGCACCTTGATAGCTTTGGATATTCAAGAAAGGGACAAAAACTGGATAACTCTGCAAAATAGGAGAAGAATTTAGAGTTTTATGTGACAATCCTAGATGAAGGAGGTAGAGGGGAAATAAGAGAAAAGGTTAAGAACCATGGGTGCTAGTGTGACGGAGTGAGGTTATGGGTTTAGTAACATGGATCTGCACTTTCGTCTTCGCCTCCACTCCTCTAATCTTCAGTGAATGTGGAAATACTAAAATTTTATAGTAGAAATAAAACAACACAATAACAGCAACACGAGAGGATTATTTTTGATCAGTTGACACGATACAGGATGAAGCCTTGGAATAAGAACCGAGAAGAGGGATTTGGACTCCAATAGGCTGTATGCAGCAGGTGGTATCCATGACCTCTAGGCTACAACTGAAACTGTCTCTCTACCCATCTGAAGCTCTCTGTGGGAAATTCCTCTCAGTGTAAACCTGAGCCAAGCCTGTGTTTCCCTGTGATGAGAGGGCTTCTTTTTTTTTACACCACGTCACTATTCCCACACCAGTAATAGTGAGGTGTTCAAAATGGTTGAAAACATGGTAGCCTAGGAGTTCTAATTCTGATTCTGTCTCAAATGGTTGTAGAGTTGGCTGCCTTACCTGGCGAGTCTTCCTTTCCTCATTTCTAAAATGGAGGTGCATTTGATTAATAACTTGCAATTTTTTTTTTTTGAGGATTTCTGTGGTCAAGAGAAAGCTTAAAGGAAAGTAAACAAACATAATGCTAGTAAAATGAACTCTGGTGTAAGTGGAGAGATGGGCAGGAGCAGAAATCTCACTAAAACTCACATCCTCACTCCACAAGCCCTAGGGAGGTTCAGTAGAGTATGGTTTGACAACCAGTGGATTTGATAGTTCCCATGGTTCTTTTAGTTCTAGCTATCTCCCTGTACCGAGAAGAATGAATCTATCTCTCAGTCATCCCCAAACACTCCTCAAACACTAGATATTTAAGGAAAGATTACTTTTTCCCTTATTAAAGTGTGGAAAAGGAGCATAGGAAGAAAAACCATATCTGTGGAGGCTTCATTAAGTGGTAGACTTAGAGGTAGGCACTTTCCTGAACCTTCACAATAGCTCTGTTGAGTTGATTTTATACCCAACGGACAAGGCATCTGAAACTTAGAGATGAGTATTTGGGTCAAGGTAACATGGCTAGTATGTGGTAAGACTGCATTTCAAGTTCTGATTTCACAGCAAGACATGGAGGTGGTGGACAGAAAGGGGGAAGCTTAGTGTATTGAGATATAGATTTGAGTGGAGGAAAACACTATGGAACATTTTATGGTATGAATACTTACAGTTGACCTTTGAACAATACAGGGGTTAGGAGCACTGACCTCTGTGTAGTCGAAAACACACATATAACTTTCGATTCCCCCCCAAATTAATTATGAATGGCCTATTGTTGACCAGCCAATGTACCAATAACATAAACAGTCAATATATATTTTGTACACTATATGTGTTATATATAATGTATTCTAAAAATAAAGTTAAGATAGAGAAAATAAAATGTGATTAAGAAAATCCTAAGGAAGAGGAAATATATTTACTAGTCATTAAGTGGAAGTGGATCATCACAAAGGTCTTCACCCTCATCATCGTCATGTTGAGTAGGCTGAGCAGGGGAGGAGGAGGAGGCCTTGGTCTGCTGTTGCAGTGGTGGCAGAGGCAGGAGAAAATCCCCATGTAAGTAAACTTGAACAATTCAGACCTGAGTTATTCAAGGATCCAGTCTATGTAGCATTTGCTTTTATATCCTGACTTATTTAGTTTGATAGAGGAGAGTCTAATGAGATGCCTGTAGCCCAAGGGAAGTGCCTTCTTTTAGTTCATGGTCTAATCTCTCTGCTTGGTTACCTACACTCACAGGCCTAGCCTAGAGGGCTGGCAAGAAGCTGTTAGTCAGGCCTTCCCCCCCCAGTCCTCGAGGGATCAATGTGTGACATTCCCTTATTTCTGAATTACTAACATGCATTCCTACCTTTTCTCAAGAGTTTTAGGGTAAATAGTCACAGTGATTATAACTCTTGCCATGAAATGTACAAGCTGTTGAAAAATTTCCAAAGGGAAGAGAACAATTTTATGTGGCTTTGATTTCATTATCATTATCTTGGTGATTGGTTTATATATTTATTTTTATTTTTTGAGACAAGGTCTTTCTCTGTCACCTGTTGTAGAGTGAGTGGCATCATCATAGCTTACTGGAGTCTAAACTCCTGGGGTCAAGGGATCCTCCTGACTGAGTAGCTGGAACTACATACAGGAGTGTGCCCCCATGTCTGGCTAATTTTTCTATTTCTTGTAAAGATAGGGTTTCACTGAGATAGGGTTGCCCAGGCTGGTCTCAAACTCCTGGCATCAAGTAATCCTCCCACCTGAGTCTCCCAAAGTGCTAGAATTACAGTCATGAGTCACAGTGCGTGGTGTGGTTTTGGTTCTGAGGCAATATAGAAAAGGCTAGAGAGATGTAGAATGCCAGGACTACAGTAATGACACTAGCGATAATATTGCGAATGAGCACTGTTGAACATATATGTAGATGTATGTACATAGATCTATTTATCTATATACATATATACGTATATATGTGTATATATCCCCTCTTGGTTCTTTGGAGAATTCTGACTCATACAGTAAGTGATCATGGTATAGCAGGTACAGCACCAAAGTGCTACCCATAACTAATTTAATGCAATCCTTCACACTGTTATGAATGAAATGTTTTCGATATCTGCATTCTGCAGATGAAGTTTAGAGCACAGTTAAGTCACTTTGCCAAGGCCACAGAGCTTGAGTGGGGGACATTCACGTATCTACAAGCCATGTGGCTTTGAGTAAGTCAATGAATTTATCTGAAATGTATGTGTTAAATAGGATCAGAATGCCCACCCTGAAAGACCATCAGGATTAAGTGAAATGTTAGGTATAAAGTACTTAGAAAGTGGGAGGGGTGGTGCATGGTAGGGACTCAGAATAGTTTTTGCTACTTTATTTCTTATTTGTGTTAACAAAATTCAGAGGCTGCAAGCTTGTGGAATTGATCTAATTCCTGTAACATAATACATCACCAACATCAGAATTTGATCATTTGTTTAAGTCCATTAAGCTCCAACGATATTTTATGTTATCCTGGGGAAAAATGATTACTTCGACATTTAAAATTCTGCACAACCCAGAGAGCAGGAGAAGGTGCATGTTTGAAAACAAGAGGAAACCCTGGTTACACGGTGTTATTAGTCAGCTCCAGGTTCTCGTAATTTAGGGAGCTAAACAGCTGCAAAGGTCACCAGGAGGTGCTTTGTTTCCCAAAAGGTGTTTGGTATTTACTTTAATTCAAGCATGTTCCTTCTGCTCTGATAACCATTGTCATCTTCCATTACAATAAAAGTTGTCAGAGGGTTTTTATAGACATATGGCATTAATTTCGTTTTTCCCTCTGCAGTCATAAGGACGTTTGCAGAAATAAAAACAACACAAAACAAAGCCCCACTCAGCCGTTCATCAATTCCTCTTTATTGGACAGTAACTGCATGCCACACAGCTGGGAGGACAAATTCTTCACTTTGAAACGGACGGAACAAACAGCCGTCTTTCAGGGTGCTGGCTCCGGTGTACTTCATTCGGTCTCCTCTACAACTCCTGCATGTAGTTCCAGCTACTCAGGAACTCTGTGCAGTGTTCCCTGGGAAATATAACAGTATCAGTCACAAGTTCTTTTCACCACAACATGATTTGGAATTATGACTGTGTTTCACGGCTGCCCATTCCTGTACATCTAGGTCAGCCTGTCACAGCTAGGAAAGGGGCTGGTGTGTGAAAACTCACTCCCCTCTTGTTCCTTACCCATCTGTCCTCTACACCCAAGAAACCTTTTAACTACAGATCTAGTTATGCCATTACCCTGCATATCAGAATTGCCCTACGAAACAGAACCAATGCAATGTCTGCATTTCACAGATGTAGATAAATAGATAATACGGGATTTATTATGGGAATTGGTGTGCGTGGTTATGGAGGCCCAAAAGTTCCATGATACTCTGTCTGGGAGATGGAGAACACGGAAAGCCAGTGATGTGATTTGGTTTCAGTATGAAGTCCTAAGAGAGCCAATGGGTCACTCTCAGCCCTTGGTCTGAAACCAAAGGCCCGAAAACTGGGGGTGGTGCTGATATAAGGTTCTGTTTGAGTCCGTGGCCACAGAATCAGGTGTCCCAGCTAAAAGAGAGAAGGAGAGAGAGGAGAGAGAGAGATTCTCTTTTCCTCTGCCTCTTTTTCTTTCTTTTTTTTTTTTTTGCAGTTTTTGGCCAGGGCTGGGTTTGAACCCACCATCTCCAGTATAGGGGGCCGGTGCCCTATTCCTTTGAGCCACAGGCACTGCCCCCTAGGCCTTTTGTTCAATTCAAGCCTCAGTGGATTGAATGATGCCCACCCACACTGCCCAGGGTGGATCTTCTTAATCAGTCTACTGATTCAAATGCTAATCTCTTTCAGAAACATGCTCACAGACACACCCAGAAATAATGTTTTACCAGCTAGCGAGGTATCCCTCAACCCAGTAAAACTGACTTGATTAATGATCATACCCCTCCTTAAGATCTTTACATGCCTTACCCTTATTCTTAGGATAATATCCCTTGTAATGTAGTTTTGAGCTCTGATCCCTGCTCAGACTTCTCTCTCGACTTATTTCAGGCCCTTCCCACTGTCCCCAACACTGTTGCCTACCCCAAAGATATGTTCATCTGTTACACTGAACTCCATTGCCCTGCCATCACTCAAGATGCCCCTTCACCTTTTCACTCCCCTGCGTGCCTGGCTGATACTAATCATTTACATTTCTGTTTAGGTACAACTTGCTCTGCAAAGCCCTCCCTGATTTCTCATTCCCTGGTCAGGTGCCTCCTCTATGTACATGTGCACACCTAGTTCATCCGCCTGCTGGGTCCACCTCGCCTATTTGTCTGCCTCTCCCACTGGGATGCAGTCTCCCAGAGTCAAGGACAGTGTGTACCTCACCTATTGGCAGCAGCTGTGTGCCTAGAAGGCCGGCTGCAAGTATCCATCAGGTAGTGAATGGTTGTTGGCTCATTCATACTCATCTTTGACTGCAGATCTCTGCTTGCAACACAAGTCAGGAGTCACTGGGTTATCCTGTGCTGGTCATGCCTCATCCCTCCCCTTGGTTCCACCTGTGATCTCTGTGCCTCAGGAAGAAGCTGAACCCCACTGCCTGCCTGCCCTGGGCTCTGCAGCTGAGTGTTTGTTGGGCTGTCTTCCCTCCAGCAATGGGAAGCACTCAAAGGAGAAGGGAGCATGGGGAGAAGCTGGTGAGGTTAGGACCGTCTCTCCCCTTTCTGTCCCTTCTTACGTTGATACTATGTTCCTATCTTAGCTGTGTCTTTCTCCAGCTCCAGCGGGGTGCCCTCTCCTCCACTATCCAGTTCTCAGGGGTCTCCAGTGACATACATTCCCCTTAACTCCTAATCACTTATGGTTGCAGGGGGGTTCCACCGTCACTTGCCTTTTCCCTGAACCCTCACCACGTATCTGTGAGTAGCGCCTTCATTTGGGCCATCTGTGGTAGATTCTATTTCCTGCCAGGCTTCTGACTGATAAACGACTCTACTTGGTACGGTAAGATTATGGTTTTCAAATGATCTGGGATGGTTTCTGTCAAGTTTAGATTCTTGAAGGCAATTTTCAAGACAGCTCCAGATTGCTGCCTCATTATACAGACATAGACAAAAATTTCCAGAAGGCTTGCAATAAAATTTCCACTCTCTGCTTAATTTTCAGCATTTCTGTTATGAGCATCAGCAGGTGTCTTTAGATCTCAGAAATAGTACTGTTCCAAGCAAACTTTGTATCTGTATGTCTATATAACTCACTGGTAAGGGAAATCTCCAGTGTTCTCAAAACTCCTCCTAGTTTATTCTGCCTTCTGTCGTTTGAGTCCCCCAGAGGTTCTTTGGTGAAGGCCATGTCCACACTCACACAATGTTTGCTAGAGTACAGCGACACTGCTGTGAAAGAAGTTGTGGACGCCAAGTGTTTAGGCTTCTGTGTTTCCCTTTAGGATCTTACGATCTCACAGCTGAACACTTTTAATAGAGTGAAAATTACATTCTCTACAATCAGTGATGTCTTGTAGTTGTGGTAGGCCAGACAGCCATGATAAAGTTGTCTTGGCCTGTGGTGGCATGAATTGGGTTGTTTTTTTCCATGCTGTGACTGGATTGTCACTTCTTTACTTTTAGGCCAATAAACCATGTAAGGACTCTTTGAGGAAGAAATATAAATCCTGACTGTTATCTAAAAGTTTTCTATTAAATCCTTTTGAAAAGATCAAAAAAGTACCAGCATCAAAGTTACAGAATGGATGTCAAAGACTTAGTGAAAAAAATCCCAGGGACAGTATTGGAGCATGCCTTTGGGAAATGTTTCATTTTGATGGAATGCTATTGCAAAAAATGTGACAAATCTGATTCAAAAAAGAGATTCAGAAGAGTTTGATTCTGAATGTACAGAGGCTTTAGGAATATCGCAGTTTATATTTAATTTTCCTTTATATATACGCATGTTGAAATAGCTCTTTTAGATTTACTTAAAGGGCTATAATTCTAACTACTATCCCGTATTTAAAACGTCACTTTTCATTTTTAGTTATACACAGAAGATTGAGTCTTATAATTAATGAAATACTAGTTGGGAATACGGTACTCACAGAGGTAGAAGAAATGTAAGCAATGAACAATCTTAGCAATTTTGGAAAAACTGAGATAACATCATAGGCTTCTCACTTTCTATGATTTGGGGTAGGAATTCCATTGGTGAGTAAGGAACCATCAGAGTCTGGTCACATTCTTGAAATTTGGATTTTAGTCCATTAACTATTTCTTACTCCTCCAGTGTAGGTGTGGGTGTGCTCTGTGGTGTGAATATACACATCATACACACACAGACATACACTTTGTGCATATGTGTCCTATTTCCTTCAGATTCCCTTACATTGAGTATTTTTATTATTCAGGGAAGTCATCCATGCATCTGGTGCCAGATTTTAAATTTTTTTTTTTTTGCAGTTTTTGTCCAGGGCTGGGTTTGAACCTACCACCTCTGGTATATGGGGCTGGCGCCCTACTCTTTTGAGCCATAGATGCCACCCTATTTTGCCAGCATTTAATTTTTGTGTGATGGTTACTACCCCAAAATTAAAAGGTGGTGTTCATTAGATTCTATTCATAGATTACTTCTCCGAGTGATGAAATTGCTCAGATCTTCCCCTAGCTATCTTTTCATATTCCATTCCGGAGAAATTCCTGACCTTCTGAGGTAACTTTATTATTCACTCAATTTATTTTGTCTTTCTGCTTTCCCTTCCTATATTTGCTGATGAAAGATGAATTTCTCCATTGTAAAACCAAAGAGTCGAGCAATTCCAGCGGGGTTAGTTAGAGATGAGATAATTTCTGCAATTTCAGAGTTCTGTGGCAATACACAGCTCCCTTGTGCCAAATCAGTTCTTCAGTAACATGATTAATTCACCTATATGGACAGAAGTTTGAAAGCTGCTGTCTTGATATGTAATACCTTTTTTTCTTTAGGCTTTATCTATCCTTCCGTACCAAAAATCATTGTCGTATTTCTTCAAAACCCTGTGCAAATCAACATTTGAATATGTGCTTTACAATCATTTTACTGCAATCATACCGTGAGTTTTATGGCCGAACTTCTGTCGCATACATTTCCCTCTTCAGCAAAATCCACTATATTGTTCCCACATTACTGGGACTAGTTAGTATAGACATCCATAAACTCCCATCTCAATTTCTTCATTTGATTTGTCTTTCTCTGCCAGAAGCAGGGAACAGCTAAAAGAGTTTTTGAAAAAAGTAAATCACATTTTTCATTTATTCTGTAAGCATTTATTAGATTTTACTGTGCCATGTTTTGTGTGAGGGATGAAAAATAGTATGTGGATTCTCAATTAAAGAACTCTGTGTCTAGTGGGAGAGAGACATGCCCCACTCTCCTACTCAAATTAACTACAAATAGAGTGTGATAGAGACTTTATTAAAGGCTATGCAGCAATAGGGGCCTAGGATGGAATTTTAGAACTTGAATCCTCCCAGTTAACTTGCTCAGCCTCGGATGTTTTCAGTAAAAATACCCCAAAGCCACAACAGAAAGAAACAACAGAGTATCTGGGCCATTTTCCTCTCTTCCCATTTCCTCCCATTGCCACCCGACTCACTCACTTTGTTGTCGATATTGAGTGAAATACCCACAGTCAGAGAGATTAGATGGCAGTAAGCAGAGTTCCGATTCTCATTACCATGTGGAGAAAGAGAAAGGAAAAGAATCCCAGCCTCTAAGATTCAGTAATGCAGCTCACTAGATAAAAATAAATTAGTAAATATAGTAACGTGATGAGTGTCTGGAAAACCAGACCAACAACTCCTGGGGTAGAAGTTCTTGCTGTACCACTCACTCCTGAGTAGGAGAGGGGCTGCAGGACAGGTGTGTAAAAATACAAGCATGTGGCGTGTATGGAGGCCAGCCCGTGCATGGGAAGGCTGTGTGTGTCGAGATCTTCACAGAAGAGGTGAAGCGAGAGTGGAGACTTGACAGATGAAAAGGAGTCTGATGTAGGAAATAGACAGAGGCTTCCCACAGAAAGAACAGCATTCTGGAGCGACTGCTGGGATGAGAAATGAGCCGGAGAGAGAGCCCAGGGCTCAGGTAGCAGAAGGTGCTGAGAACTACTGCAAAGTAGCACGGGGGAAATGGAACAAATACTTGTTATACAAAGATAGTTCTGACAGAAGTGGAGTGGACAGGTTGAGGGGAAAGGCGTGGTGGATAGGGAGGACGTTGTATTGTCTATGCTGAAATCATCTAGGTAAGAAATGAAAAAGACTTGAAAAACAAACTGGCCAAGTTTTCATGGAAGAAAGATAAGGGAATATATTTTTAAAATGTTCTAGGAATAGTAAACGCCTTATTCTTTATCCCAAACTCACCAATCAGGGAAATCACTGCCTGGCGAAGAGGTAGAGAGAGGCCAAAAATGTTACTTTCTTCAAAGAAGAAATTATCAGGAGTAGGGAGTACATGGTCCTGATTGACATTAACCTCAGTCAACATGCAGTTCCCATTTTCCTTGGAGTCACTGCTAAAAGCTGTGGGGCTGTCCTAGGCCCTTCAGGCTGCTCTAACAAAGTATCTCAGACCAGGCCATTTATAAATAGAAATTTATCGCTCACAGTTCTACAGGCTGGAAGTTCAGATCAAGGTGCTAGCAGATCTGGTGTGAAAGTTTGCTGTCTGCTTCAAAGATGGCAGTTTATAGCTGCATCCTTGCAAGGTAGAAGAAGGGCGAGGGCTCCCTCCAGCATTTTTCATAAAGGTAGTGATCCCATTCCTGAGGATGAGGCCCTCATGACCTAATCACCTCCCCACAGCCCTCCCCCTTAATACCACCACCTTGTGGGTAGGGTTTCCAGATGAACTCAGGAAGAACACAAAGATTTGGACTGTTGTAGGGGCTTCCTTAGTGCCAAGGCCTTCTGGGTTAGCATGGTTTGATGTTACTGTCCAAACGGGTTTCCGCTGAGAGATTAGGTGGATTGGATGGAAAAGAACCTTGCTCAGGTCCAGCAGGTCTTCTTGCTACTCCTGTGATCCTTTTGGGTTTATGGAAATCAATCTGATCCTCCGTTGTGGACCACGTTGGGCTAGAGGAAGCCCCAAGGCCCCAGCTGACTAGATGCATGGCACAGTCATTTCCATTCTAGGGACAGTGAGGATTGGCATTCCTCTGCTCTTAAAACTGACAAATGTTAATTGGGGTTTTGATCCTCCCAGGAACTTGCTCTCAGAGGTTGGGCCCAGGCTTCTTTCTCTGAGCCCTACCAAAATTTTGATTCTTTTTTTCCTTTCCCCCCAGCCAGGGGAATTATTTCCTAGACCATGAGTAGGAAAGCCTTGCTCTCACTCATCATATGTGCTCTTAAATCTCTGAGATCTAAATTATGAATCCCTTCCAGTTTCCGAAGGAGCTTTAGAAACTCAAAAGAACATGCTTTCCTCTGCTTTCTGATATCACACCCTTTCTTAAGCAATGAACATTAGATAGCCTAGCAGTTTAATTGTGAGATTAAGAAAAACAGGGAGAAAGAAAACAAATGGAAAAGCTTTGGTTAATTTCAGTTGTATGTCCTTTGCATAGAATACAAATTACACTACACTAAGGCTAGAATCCTATCTGTCTTGCATGGTGTTCCCAGTCCTCAGCAAAGTATCTGATATCTAATGGCACTTAGTGTTTAAATGAATAAATGAATACAAGATGATCAATGCTAAACTAGGAACTAAGTCTTAGTTATATGGACAGCGCATTAAACATTTGGCAAATTTGTATTGAATACCTCTAACCTGGTAGAGCCTGAGAATATAATGGCAAACAAGGACAAAATCCCTGCCCTTGTGGAGCTGATTTCCCATTATTAATTCCATTATTGAGAAAGACAAAAAACAAACAAACAAAAAAATCAGGACAAATTAATAAATAATTTAAAAGAAATAAACAGGTTGAAGTGACATAGGGAATAACTTGGCAATAGGGGAATGGAGACAGGGCAACAGAGCTATTGGTCTGATTGCTCTTCCCCTCAAATCAACCCCATGCCCAAGAGTAAAAATTGAACTTTTGGGAAGAGAATGGACAGATCCAGTGTACGTTTAAATTTCAAAAGTCATATGAAGAAAGCAAATACAGAATTGCAGTTAATATTTACCTATGGATAGCTGTGATTAAAATATCTTGGGTATTTCATTTCTAAAGCTAAGCTTCATGGGCATAATTTGTTTAAAGTTCTTTTCATCTTCTCAAAAGTTATATGCAATAGAGTGTGTAAGTTGCTTTAATGTTTGTTCAGCTCTTTCTGTATATATGGCATCCAAATGTTAAAAGTGTGCTGACCCTTCAAAAAGTTGCATTTCACTTAACAGAGAAAATAAAAATGTCCCATCTCTCCCTAGAAAAATGATAACATTTTCTAATTGTGCAAACACTTTGTGAAAGTATCATTTGAATCTATATTTTGACAGCTGCTTTGCATTTATTATTGGAGAGGCTCTTCATACGGTGTGTTCCTTTTTTTTTCTTTTCTAGTCAAGGGGTGTTAATATTATTTTGGAATTATTCATATTTAAGAGTGATAAAGGGCCTCTCTCCAGGGGTTCTTAATAAATAAACTCTTAACTTCTAACCCCTTTATGGAAAAATAAAAAAGTTTTGAGAAAAAAAGAAAGAAAAATGATTTTAGATTCTTCATTGTTTGGGGAATCAATACTATTTAGAATAGTAACACAAAAACTTTGCATTTTGTCTGGTATGTAGTAGAAAATGTTTGCTGGGGAAGGGGCAGGGGATTATTATCCTCATTATACAGATGGGGAATCCAAGGCCCCCCAAACTTGAAGGTGTATTTGTATTGTGCTTTCTACTTGACTGAGGGCTCTCACAGAAGTCAGCTCTCTCCACCATTATGTGTAAAGGAAGAAAACAAAAGAGTAATGACGGGTGGCGCCTGTGGCTCAAGGAGTAGGGCACCGGTCCCATATGCCGGAGGTGGTGGGTTCAAACCCAGCCCTGGCCAAAAACCACAAAAAAAAAAAAAAAGAGTAATGACATATTTGATAGACATATGATGAATCAGTCAGCGCTAGACTTCCCTAAACCCAGGGAATCTGATGCTAAAGGAAATTTAAGACCTGAGGATTAAAAAATTCAGGTTCTCAGACAATGGCCAGATGCAATACTATTCTTTCAAAAACAAAAACCAATCAGAAAATCTCTTGGCAATCTTTGGACAAACAAACAAACAACTATCATACAGAAAAATAAAAAATACTTTCTGACACCGTTGGTGGGCATGTGTGTTGGTTCTACTTTTATGGAGGAGGAATTACGAATATCTACCAAAATTAAAATGAACATACCTTTGGCCCAGCAATTTAACTTGCTGAATGAATGAATGCACATTGTAGACATACTGTACAAAGTGCAGACATATGTGAGGAAAGGATTTACCAGATATAGGAATGCTCACTGCGACATGGTCAGTAACAGAGGAAAACTTAAAAGGCTCAAATGTGTATCAGTAAATTTCTGGCTATGCAAATTATGGGTTATCTGGGCAGTGATATTTTAAGTAGACACCTGAAATGCAGTCGTCTATATATTGACATGGAAAGATGACCACAATCTGACAAGTCAAAAGCAAGTTGCTTAACAGCATGACTTCCTTTGAGTAAAAATAACTCAATAAAGGGTTAGCAACAGCTACCTCTAGAAAGTGAGGTGTGTAAATTTTTTTACTTTATTCATTTGCATAATATTTTTTAAAAAATGAAAAGAGATTCTTATTAAATTTTAAAAATTAAAAAGAAGCTGTTTAGTTCTGGCCACAAAAGAATTTTGTTGTTTTTGCTGTTTGAAAACAAGGACAGTATTTGGTGGGACCTTACCTAATGTGCACAATACAAGGGTATATTTCAAAACTATTAAAGGTAGAGTATAAATGTCTTACCACAACAAATAAGTAAGTGAGGTGATGGTTATGCTAATCGGTTTGATGAAAGCATTCAACATTATATATCAAATCAGCACATTGTACCCCATAAATGCATTAATGTACACAGTTATGATTTAATAAAAAAAAATAAAAACAAGGGTAAGAGGAACTCAGGAAATGGCTGGGCGTGGCCTCCCTGTACCACAGTGCCTGCCACATGGTTGGTGCTCCATTAATATTGTGAGGGACTGAGTAAAGATGGCTAACCCTGGTTGCTCTTGAGTAAATGGAGATGGAGTGACAATTAACCTACAAACCTGAGTCAGTGGGTCAGTGGAGAAGTGTATATGACCACACTGATATGGCTGATTTGTGTTAGAGAAGGATGGATTATGGGCTAAGTGAAGTTTAATTCTCCCAAACATAGTTGAGGGTCCATTTGCATTGGAAAAGGATTCTTTTTTTTTTTTTTTTTTTTTAATTTTTTTATTGAATCATAACTGTATACAATGATATGATTATGGGGCATCATACACTCACTTCATAAACCATTTGACACATTTTTATCCCAGTGGTTAACATAGCCTTTCCGGCGTTATCTCAGTTACTGTGCCAAAACATTTATATTCTACATTTACCAAGTTTCGCAAATACCCCTGTAATATGCACCACAGGTGTGATCCCACCGATTCCCCTCCCTCTACCCACCCCCCCCTTTCCCACTTCCCCCTATTGTTAAGTTGTATTAGGGTTATAGCTTTCATGTGAGAGTCCCAAATTAGTTTCATAGTAGGGCTGTGTACATTGGATATTTTTTCTTCCATTCTTGGGATACTTTACTAAGAAGAATATGTTCCAGCTCCATCCATGTAAACATGAAAGAGGTAAAGTCTCCATCTTTCTTTAAGGCTGCATAGTATTCCATGGTATACATATACCACAATTTATTAATCCATTCGTGGATCGATGGGCACTTCGGCTTTTTCCATGACTTAGCAATTATGAATTGGGCTGCAATAAACATTCTGGTACAAATATCTTTGTTATGTTGTGATTTTTGGTCTTCTGGGTATATGCCCAGCAGAGGAATTACAGGATTGAATGGCAGATCTATTTTTAGATCTCTGAGTGTTCTCCATATATCCCTCCAAAAGGAATGTATTAATTTGCATTCCCACCAGCAGTGTCTGGAAAAGGATTCTTACCGAGCTCTTCTCACCATGTTTCTCTGAGTCTCTCTTCAGGCATTTACCTGTTAGTTTACAACTCACAAGCTTACAGAGGGAATCTCAGAGTGCTCAGCTGGTGTATTCCTTTCAAGCACTGGGCCTCCTCAGCAGCCTTGCCACAGTGAGTTCAGATTGATTGACACCTGCTAGGACAGTGCTTCCTTGTTCTCTGGGGAACTCTTTTCTGATCAGCTTTAACCACCAGAAAGTTCTTTATGGCACTAAACTAGAATGTGTCTCTTTATAAAACTGACCTGAGACTAGGAATCTAAGCAGCTCTGTGCAGTGGTTCAGAGAACAGGCTTTGGAAGCAGAGACCTGCCTTGAACCCCAGCTTCTATAAGCAGGTGCTGTGAGGCCCTGTGGCAGAGATTACTAACTCTTTCTCAACCTAAGTGGCTTCTTTTCAAAATGGGAATAATTATAGTTTTTAACCTCATGAAGCAATTTTACAAATTAATATATACAAACTTCTTATCACAATGTATGGCATAAAATGCTTAATAAATAACATTGCAATGGTTACAGGTATTTGACAGAAATATGGAGGAAAGTGGTACAAAATGGCAGTTAAAAAACGAGGTGTCTCTGTCAGTGGATGGTATGCGTGAGGACCTCGATCTCAAGTCATCCAAGTATCTCCTCTGGGTTTTCCTTGCTAGACAACATTCCCAATAGGTGGAGGAAATTTTCATACCATCATTCTCACAACAAAATGTCTGTAGTTTCACAATTATATATACCAATTTATAAGAGTAACTCCAGGTGCTTGAGAATCCACTTACCTGTGGGGGATGCAAGGAAATGGCTCCCTCTGTGGCTGCTCTCAAAATTTACCTCCCTAGGCTTCTTAATATTCAAATAACCATCAGGTAAAACACAGGACTTCTCTTAGCCATTCTGAAACTCTTCTCGGGGCTAATGACTATATATCAGTCTGGATTTGACTTTACATTATCACCCAAAATAACTCATAAATCCTAGCTTTAGTCAGGAAGATGTGGGTGAGAACCATGTGTACAAATATTCACCATATATATTGTATCACCATATGAAATTCAGCAAAGTAGGAGACTTAGGATCTAAATCTAATCTGGACCCAGCCATTAACTCACTGTTGGAACTTCTAAATGCACTCATTAATGGTTACAATTGATTTTTTTTTTTTTTAAGAGACAGAGTCTCACTTTGTTGCCCTTGGTAGAGTGCTGTGGCGTCACAGCTCACAGCAACCTCCAGCTCTTGGACTTAGGCGATTCTCTTGCCTTAGCCTCCCGATTAGCTGGGACTACAGGCACTCGCCACAACACCTGGCTATTTTTTGTTGCAATTTGGCCAGGGCCGGGTTTGAACCTGCCACCCTCAGTATATGGGGCTGGCGCCCTACTCACTGAGCCACAAGCATTGCCCACAATTGATGGTTCTCACACTATGTTCTAAAGAGCTCTAGGTTTGCACAGAAGTACTGGAGGCTGCTTTACTCGGGATCCAAGCCTCCATCTTATCTTGAGCAGAGAAGTGATATTTAAAAGGATACCTCTCTTCTTATCAACTCCCCTTAAAGGCTCATTCTGGCAAGGACAACCTAAGCTGGGCAAACTATTCCCTTTACTTTAGAAAAATATGAGCTGCTGAAAGAAGCTGGTTGAAACAACATGACAAAGCGATGCCCCTACCTGGGGAGGTGTGGGGTGCACAGGGGAAGGATTTACAGGAGAATAGTAGGGTTTGGAGGGGCCGTGCTTGACTGCAGAGGTGCCCTCTGAATCTCTGCAGAATGCACAGCTGTAGAGCCAGCTGTATCAACAGATCCATGGTATCCTGGGTGTTGGGCTGTGACCTCCGTCTGTGGGGATAGCAGGGTGCTGGGGAAAGGGAACTGGATCTGGAATCAGAAGGCTTAGTATGAGAGTCACTCTTTGGACGGGTGCTTCATCTCTCTGAATTGCTATTTCTTCAACTGAAAAACAAGAATAAAAATACCCACTGGATCAGCCTCACAGGCATCTTGTATGGTCTAAATAAAACGAGGTCTGAAAAGCACTTTGTAAACCAGAAAGCCCCAGAAAGATGTAAGCTGTATTCAGTAGTCCATGAAATAGATGTCTAAATGTTGTCCTTAAATCCCCAAATGCTTGCTAAGATCATATATAAGGCTAGTAAATTATCAAAAAAATGCAGTGTTTCACTATGTTTACATAATTTTTCAATATGTTATAGAAACCCTCACTGTCTGATACATGAAAAACTACAGATAAAATCACAAAGCTCTAATTATAATATGAAAAAAGTATATGTATATTATAAAATCTAATCATATGTGATTTAAAAAATTATGACTAAATTATTCTTAAAGAACTACTATGCTGGTAATTGCTCTTTTAAATGTATACAGTAATAGCAAAAGTTTTACAAAAATATCCTAAATGCAGAGTCTTGATTTCACACTGTGAGTGGTAGTGGATGCTTCACTCCTGTTTGAGACCATTGCATTTCAGACTTGGGTGTTATGTGTCTCTGCTCATCGTCCCTGCAGACTGAGATGCCAGAAGACCATGGGAATCCACTTCCTAGAGAAATCCATCAAGTTTTCTGGTCGGGAAGTTCTCTAGGACAATCCTCTTCATTCTCCTCTGAGCAAGACAGATTCAGGACACTCATCACGGGATGGATCCAGGATGTCGTCTGTGTTACGTGACTTAGAAAAACAAGGGAGGCAGTTAGAATCTGACAGGTTGTCTTTCTACCCATCCATGCAAGTACTGATCCTGTGACCAGGCTTCCACCCTTCCGCAGTCCCCGTGATAGGAACCAATTACAACTGGATTCCTTAGTTGCAATAAATCTTAGATACGTTTTACGGTTTCATGAAAACCATTTCTCTCTTTCCTTTTTGGTAAAAAGGAATGCAGGTGACTGCATCTTTGACTCCTCTCTTCCTGACCTGATATTCAGTCAGTTACCACGTCCTACGATTGTCTAGCTATGACATCTATGGAATCAATGTCTTCTTCCCCTTTTTCAATGCAGTAGCCTGGGCCCCTGAAATAGCTTGTTTCCCTCACTTTTCTTTTCTTTAAAAAAAAAAATTTCTCCTCCATTCCAGCCACGAGAACTTTCTAAATGACAAATCATACTGTTTCTCACTTGCTAAAGATCCAGTGCCAACCAATGTCTTCTGGATCAAATTCACATGCTGCAGTAGAAAATACCCTGGTCTTCTCCCTGCCTCAATATCTCCTCCCTGAGGAATTAACTCACACTGATTCTTTTCTTATTTTTTGTTTTGATACAGAGTCTGGCGTGTACCACCACCTGGAGATAATGTTTTCCTTTTCTTCCTTTCTCCCCCTCCCCTCCCTTCCTCTCTCTTTCTCTCTCTCTTTCTTTCTTTCCTTTCCAGACTCTCACTATGTCACCCTGGGTAGATGGCCCTGGTATCATAGGTCATAGCAACTGTGAACTCTTGGGCTCAAGTGATCCTCTTGCCTCACCCTCCCAAGTAGCCAGGACTATAGGTGCCCACCGCAATGCCCAGCTATAATTTTTCTATTTTTAGTAGAGAGGGGGTCTCATTCTTATTTAGGCTGGTCTGTAAATTCTGGCCTCAAGTGATCCCCTCACCTCAGAATCCCAGAGTGCTAGGATTATAGGCGTAAGCCACCATACCCGGCCAACACACTCTAATTCTGAAGAACCATCTCTCTCAGTCTGTGCCTATAGTCTCATCTCCTATTGCACTACATCATAAATGCCTGTTAATTTTTAGACCTTAGTACATGTGAAGCTCCTTAAGGGCAGGAAATATGTTTCTTATCTCTCGATTTATGGTGCCTGACATGTTCTCAGAACAAATGACTAGCATCCTGAGAGGTGTTTCAGAGAAAGAACACAGCAGGGAGGAGGGAGTGCAACAGACCTTGGGCATGCCCAGGAAGTGGTGCAACAGCAGCACAGAATCATGCCCCTAATACTGGGCAATGGTATTTCTTACACCTAGTGTCCCGCCGCCAGCCTTCGCCTGGATAGGTCTCCTAACTTACTATCCTGGGTGTTGGATAAGGTTTCTGGAAGGAGGACAAAGACTTATTTCTTCTCCTCTGATACTCTTTCTAGCCTGGCTTACCACACTGCTCTCATCCACCCTTGATCAGTTTCCTCGGCCTCAAACTCAACCTCAGAAGCAGCACCCTGCTCAGAGCAAGTGCATCTGAAGGCCAGAACTTCCAAAGGTCACATAAGACTGTGGATCTGAAAGTATCTCCTACATTAAGATAGGAAAGTAACATATTCCAAAGTTTTTTATTTTTATTTTTTTCACAATTTTTTTTTTGGCTGGGGCCAGGTCTACACAGGTGCTGCCCTACTCCAAAGTTTTTAATACGTTTCCAAAAGCTTTTAATACATTTAGAAGAATAGAATTTTATGGCTAAATCAGTTTGAGATTCACTGGATCAAACTGGATTCAATCTCAAACTGAGATTCACTGGATCAAATTAAATAGATTTCTTTACTACAGGATTTCCAAGAACTTTTAATATGCTAGTGTGCTGAGTCTCCAAGGGCATGCAATATTACTCAAACTAACAGATCCCTGTTAACATACATGGGGCTACACAATTGGGGAACTATCACAAAAATGCATTCAATTCATTAGTTATGGATTACAATAAATAAACATTTTGAACTTTGTGCTATTTGTTATTTCCATCATCATTACTGGTTTGCTTTGTTTTCAATCCTGCACTCTAAATTTTGTTCATGTGCCCCTCCCAAAATTGTTCAGCTCCTCTGTTTAAATACGAAAACTATCTTTCTGTGGAAGCTGATCACTAGCACTGTCATGATGGAGTAAAAGAGTTCAAGTTGTTTAAGAACCAAGGTGCAGTGATGAGGCCCAGACATCTCCATAGTTTCAAACCCTCCGAGTGTGACTGAGAGGTAAAAAGAATCATTATTCTCTTGACAATAATCCACATTATTATTATCTCTTTAAAATGGTTTAATGGAATTTCTTATTATGGAGGCCAAATTTACTACAGCATTTGATTTGCCCAGGTTAACTTCATTTCAAGGCCTTTATAAACGTGGAAAGCTGCCTGACTTGAAAGTGGTTTTAAAGAAATACTAACGAGTGTAACACGAGAGGGCTGGAATGCCACGGCAAGGTGGGATGAGGATGCGCTGTTCTGCACAGAGCATGTGTTTGAGACTAAGGGGAAAAGCTGCATGAGGCAGCTTTGCTTATTTTAAAATCTTGGTGTACACGCACTTTAATGTTTATCAGCACATTTGTAAAATATTAGTCCGAAGAAGAGACTGTAATTTAAATTATTTCAAATCCTCTCTCCCCTATAATGTTCCATAATTGGGAAGGTGGGGGGGGGGGAACAAAAAATAAGAACAGTTATCTGAAAAATAAGTTCAGGTGCAGGTTATACTATTTGACCTTCTATAAATACTCTCATGCTTGAAATATAACTGTCTATATATGGTCCTTCCATTAAATTTCTTTTTTTTTTTTTTTTTTGTGGTTTTTGGCCGGGGGTGGGTTTGAACCCGCCACCTCCGGCATATGGAACCGGTGCCCTACTCCTTGAGCCACAGGTGCCACCCCATCCATTTATAATTTAAAATTTATAATTTATAATTTAAAATAATAAAAAATAAAAGTTAAAGAAAAAAATATAGACTCTGAACAATGAATATTAGAAAGATCTATGAGAAAGTCATCCTGGCCAGTAACCTGTGTTAAGTCCTTAAAAAAAAATTCAGATTAATGTGAGGGTACATGTGATTAGGTTACATCGTTTGCGTTTATCAGGTAAAGTACAAGTTGTAGTTGTGTCGCTCATCCAGGAGGTATGCCATGTACCCTTTCACTGTGCCTGTTAGGTGAGAACACACCAATCCCTCTCTCTTCTCCCTTCCCCACCACTGAATTTAATTATGTTTTTCTCTTGTGTGTGTGTATATTTATTCACCTACTGGGGTTCATGTTAGTATTGAGTAACACAGGGCACTTGCTTTTCCATTCTTGTGGTATTCTACCAAGTAGAATGTTCTTCATCTCCATTCAGGTTAAAAAAAAGATGTAAAGTCTTCATTTTTTAATGGCTGAATAGTATTCCATGGTATGCATATACCACAGCTTATTAATCCATTCATGTGTTGATGGACACTTGGGTTGATTCAACATCTTGAAATTATGAACTGTGCGGTGATAAACACTCTAGTGCACAGTCCTTATGGTAAAATAATTTTTTTTTTTTTCTGGGTGGATACACAGTAATGGCATTGTGGGATCAAATGGAAGGTCTCCTTTTAGCTCTTTGATAATCCTCCATACTTCTTTTTTTTTTGGTCAGGGCCGGGTTTGAACCCTCCACCTCCGGTATATGAGGCCGGCGCCCTACTCCTTTGAGCCACAGGTGCTGCCCCTCCATACTTCTTTCCAAAGAGGCTGTGTTAGTTTGCAATCCCACCAACAGTAAAAAATGTTCCCTTCTCTCCAAATCCACAATAGGATGTACAGCTCAAAGTCTCAAGACTTTGTGATGTGGGCAATTTTCACTGGGGTTAGGTGATAGCTCAAGATGGTTTTGACTTGCATTTCTCTGATAATTAGGGATGATGAACTTTTTTTTTATTAAATCATAGCTGTGTACATTAATGCAATCACAGGGTACAATGTGCTGGTTTTATATACAGTTTGAAATATTTTCATCAAACTAGTTAACATAGCCTTTTCTTAGTTATTGTGTTAAGACATTTATATTCTACATTTAGTAAATTTCACATACATGTAAGATGCACCGTAGGTGTGGTTCCACCAACTACCTTCCCTCCATGCATCCTCCCCCTTCTCCTCTTTCCCCATATTCTTGGGCTATAATTGGGTTATAGCTTTCATTTGAAAGCTATAAATTGGTTTCATAGTAGGGCTGAGTACATTGGAAACTTTTTCTTTCATTATTGAGATAATTTGCTAAGAAGAATATGTTCCAGCTCCATCCATGTAAACATGAAAGAGGTAAAGTCTCCATCTTTTTATAAAGCTGCATAATATTCCATGGTGTACATATACCACAATTTATTAATCCATTCGTGGACCGATGGGCACTTGGGCTTCTTTCATGACTTAGCAATTATGAATTGGGCTGCAATAAACATTCTGGTACAAATATCTTTGTTATAATGTGATTTTTGGTCTTCTGGATATATACCTAGTAGAGGAATTGTAGGATCGAATGGTAGGTCTATTTTTAGATGTCTAAGTGTTCTCCAAACATCTTTCCAAAAGGAACATATTAGTTTGCATTCCCATCAGCATGGTAGAAGTGTTCCCTTTTCTCCACATCCACGCCAACATCTCTGGTCTTGGGATTTTGCGATATGGGCTAATCTTACTGGAGTTAGATGATATCTCAAAGTAGTTTTGATTCGCATTTCTCTGATGGTTAAAGATGATGAGCATTTTTTCATATGTCTGTAGGCCGTGCACCTGTCTTCTTCAGAGAAGTTTCTCTTCAAGTCCCTTGCCCAGCCTGAGATGGGATCACTTGTTCTTTTCTTGCTAATACATTTGAGTTCTCTGTGGATTCTGGTTATTAAACCTTTGTTGGAGACATAAATTGCAAATATCTTCTCCCATTCTGAGGGCTGTCTGCTTGTTTTACTTACTGTGTTCTTGGCTGTGCAGAAGCTTTTTTAGTTTGATCAGGTCCCAGTAGTGTATTTTTGATGCTGCTTCAATTGCCCAGGGGGGTCTTCCTCATAAAATATTCACCCAGGCTGATTTCTTCGACTTTCCCCTGCACTTTCTTCTAGTATTTTTTAGTTTCAGGTTTTAAGTTTAAATCTTTAATCCAGTGAGAGTCTATCTTAGTTAATGGTGAAAGGTGTGGGTCCAGTTTCAGTCTTCTATAGGTTGCCAGCCAGTTCACCCAGCACCATTTGTTAAATAGGGAATCTTTTCCCCACTGAATGTTCTTAATTGGCTTGTCAAAGATCAAATAACGGTAAGTAGCTGGGTTCATCTCTTGGTTCTCTATTCTGTTCCATACATCTACCTCTCTGTTTTGTGCCAGTACCATGCTGTTTTGATCACTATTGACTTATAGTATAGTCTGAGGTCTGGACAATGAGTTTTTTTTTTATATTTGTCTGCCATTTGTCTGTCTTCCCCAGAGAAGGTTCTATTTACATCTCTTGTCCAGTGATAAATGGGATTGTTTGCTCTTTTTTTGTTGATTAATTTGAGTTCTTTGTAGATACTGTTCATGAACCCTTTGTCGGATTGGTAACATGCAAATATCTTTTCCCATTCTGAAGGTTATCTGTTTGCTTTAATTGTGTGTCCTTAGCTGTGCCGAAGCTTCTTAGCTTAACAGGTCCCATTTATTTATATTTATTGTTGTGATAGCCAATGGAATCTTCTTCATAAAATCTTTCCCCAGGCCAGTATCATCAAGAGTTTCCCCCAAACTTTCTTCTAGGATTTTTATTATTTTGTATCCTAGATTTAAGTATTTTATCCAACATGAGTCAATTTCTGTTAGTGGTGAGAGATGCAGGTCCAGTTTCAGTGTTTTACATGTGGATATCCCATTCATTTATTGAAGAGGGATTCTTTTTCCCAGTGTATGCTCTAGTTTGGTTTATTGAAGATTAGACAGTGATATGAGGCTGGTTTCATCTCTAGGTTTTCTATTCTGTTTCATAGATCTATGTCTCTATATTTGTGCCAATACCATGCTGTCTTTATCACTGTGGACTTGTAGTATAATTTGAAATCAGGTAAAGTGATGCCTCCAGATTTGTCAAAATTTTTCGCCTCTTTTCTTAGATGTATACTCAGGTATTTCATTTTCTTTGAAACTCCTGTTAAGGGTATTGTGTTCCTGATTTACTTCTTGGCTTGACTGTTAATAGCATATGCAAAGGCTACTGATTTGTGTACACTGATTTTATACTCTGCGATGTTACTATATTTCTTGATCACTTCTAGGGGTCTTGTGGTTGAGTATCTGGGTTCTCTAAGTATTTCTTGATAACTTCTAGGGGTCTTGTGGTTGAGTATCTGGGTTCTCTAAGTATAAGATCATATCATCAGCAAAGAGTAAGAGTTTGACCTCCTCTGTGCCCACTTGAATGCCCTTAATATCTTTCTCTTGCCTGACTGCATTGGCCAGAACTTCCAGCACTATGCTGAATGGCAGTAGCAATAGTGGACATTCTTTTCTGGTTCCAGTTCTAAATAGAAAAAGCTTTCAGTTTTATTCTGTTCAGTATGATGTTGGCTGTGGATTTGTTATTTTTTGGCTTCTATCAGTTTAAGAAATGTTCTATCTAAGCCTATACTCTTAAGCATTCTTATGAGAAAAGGATGCTGAATTTTGTCAAATGCTTTCTCTGAATCTATTGAGAGGATCGTATGATCTTTGTTTTTGCTTCTATGTAGGTGGTGAACATTAAGCACTTCTTAACACCAAATCAACACCTGATCTTATCCCAAACATAAAAATATCATAAGCTTTGATTAATCTTATAATTTAATTACTCTCATAGTCACAATATGCTTTTTGATGCATGCCTTAACATACATACCCTGAGCAATTACAATAGCTATTTATTAGAAAAAGTAAAACTGAAATAAGAGAGAGATGTGTTCTGTGCTTCAAGTATTCATTTTGGATCTGGGCCTTTGTTAAAAACATCCAGGATCAGGCCAGGCATGGCGGCTCATGGCTGTAATTCCAGTACTCTGGGAGGTCTAGGTGGGAGGATGTCTTGAGTTTAGGAGTTTGAGATCAGCCTGAGCAAGAGTGAGATTTTTATGTCTCAACTAAAAACAGAAAAATTGGCTGGGTATTGTGATTGGCCTTAGCTCCTTGGGAGGTTGAGGCAGGAGGATTGCTGGAACTCAGGAGTTTGAGGTCACTGTGAGGTAGGATGAGGCCATGGCAACAGAATGAGACTTTGTCTTAAAAAAAAAAAATCCATAATCAATGTGACCCAGGGCCTCTGAAACTCAGGTAATGTATGCAATCTGCCTGGGTGAGAGTAGATATTCAATAAATAATCATGACTAGTTTTACTGATAATTAGGGCTTTCTGATTATTGTATAAAAAACTTGGACTTCTTCCTGTGATGTTGGAATGTGGTCATTTGTGTATATACCATTCAATTTTATGTCTTAGTGAGCACTGTGGCTAAAGAGCTTTGGCATAATCAGTATGATGAGATAATCCCAGATTTACTGGCTTGGAGAACATTCTAGTATTAGAAATATTTCCTCTTTGATTTGTGCGCATGGTAATTCTAGGAGAGAGAATAAATCAGCCTTGTTGACTCTGTTTAATTAATAAAGACCCTGTGGTTCATAAAGGGAGACATTGCTACTTAGTATAAAAAATTTAGAGGTCTGGAAAATAAATGAAGCTGACTATGAAACATGAAAACCTTCCATTTGCACATACAGTACCTCTGGCAAATGTTCCTGCAGAGACAGTGCATCTGACCTGATTTGGAAAGCAATCAACAGCAGTTCAGATATATTGAAAAATCTAAAAAGCATAATACTATTTACCTCCGAATGGTTGCCAAATCTGTTGGTAGAAAAACAATAATATTCGATCTGGAAGAGGACAGTATTCTGTGTTTTTAAAAATAATATTAGCAAATTGAAAGACACACTTTAGAGCTTATAAAATAACTAAGAGAACATGCTTTGTTTTATTGGCAAAGAAATGTAAGTGAATTATTTAAATCCCATTATAATTACCCTCCTTATGTTTCTTACCTCCTAGCTAAAGGAGCAAAATGCTTTCTTTCAAAATAAAAATTTAGGACAGCCTGTTAAGCAAAAAGTGGTTTGAAGACAAAAAGTGCACTCATTTTGTAGAAATTCATTCTTATAACCGCCTGTGATAATGAAAGAGGTTCTTTTGTTAATCTTCCATTGTAGATGGCACTATTTATATAGCCTTGCAAGTTCAGTAAGACTTGTATATACTATTTTATTATGTTTAAGATAACATAGCAGAATGATGAGCCCAAAGTAATTAACTTCTAATGTCATTTTTTGTGTTTTGAGGGGGGATAATCTTGTGTATATAGATTTATATGAATGAGAAAACCAAGACAAATAAATAAATAATATGTCAATATGATTTGTTTCAGGCACCAGTAACTTTTAATCACTGGAAAATTTTCACAAATGGCCAGAAAGTGCAGGTAGTATTAGCAATAACAGATTTGTACTTAAAAATAATCCCAACTGAAAACAAATTAGAAGTGAACTATGTCAGTAAAATTATGAAAAAGTAATCAAATCATAACAAGGCAGCATATCATCTTGTCACAAATACTGGTGATGGGGAAAACACAGATTAGTAATATGAAGTATTCATTCTAAAGCATGTTTAAGGGAAAATTATAGATATCTTATTCTCACTGACATATAAGGAGTCCTTTCTTACATAATTTTGGAGATATACCCTTAAAATCAACTGACTACATCCCATTAATGAACTTTGCAATATCACAGAATACTCTGCGCATTTTATAACCAGGCATTTGGAAATCCAGGGAGGGTGTGATCAAATATTAGTAGGAGCTCATCTATATCTATCTATCTATCTATATATATATAATGACACTTTTTATAAAAAAATCAAATACCACATAATTTTTGAAATCTTAAAAATCCAATTAATTAAAACAATCTTTAGGTCTCAGGTATAAAATAACATTATAAGAATCTAAAGCTATAGTAATATATTATGCATACTATTGGAAAAATTATTGTTATTAGACTTATAAAATATGAACCCTAAAAATTCCTGAGGAAAAAATATAGAAAATATTGATTATATTTATTTGAATAATATATACAGGTATAGATTACTGTTGATTATTGTATGATGCTAAACCATGCCAGGTCCAAAGCTGATATAATTAAGTTTTCAAAGAAAGAAATAGCTGTATGACCATAGATCACAGCCCTGGGTAATTGTTAAAAATTGATATGGTTTTTGATCATGACAGGAGAAAAAATATAGGAAAAAAGCAAAGAACACGTCCTATTGACACTGATACCTATACATTGAATTATTAGATACTAATAAACAATTATAGAGGATTATATAGTTGGTATGTTTGTACTTTCTCATAAACCCTTTGGCAGTGCCCACCAAAAATTTATTTTCTCCAACCTATACCATAGAATCGTTACTAGGAGGCAGCAGTCTAGGTAAAGACTATATTTCTCAGTTTTCCTTATGTCTTTATATGAACATGTGATTAGTTTCTGCCAATGGAAGGTGATATAATTGATGTTTATCTTTTGCAGGTCAGGGATTTTAAGAAGTAGAAGTACCTTCTCTATTCTTACTCTTCACTCCTAACTGAATGCAGAAGATTCTGAGGTGCTATGGAGCAGTAGAGCCACAAGATGGAAGGAGCCTGGGTCTTAAAATTATTACCCAAAGAAAAGCTATAACCATCAACCAGGAATCCCTGTATTGACTTGTGAATATCAAACCACTGAAAGCAGATGGTTTGTTATTGTAGTTAGTGTTACTCTAAATCACTGTCCAAAAGAGAGTATTTCAAGAAGAAACCATGACTATTACCTTCCCAGTAATAAGAAGGTAATACAACTTTTATAAACCAGAAAGATGGCATTTCTAAAATGAAAACAGGTAGTATTTTCATGCTGCTTTAAATATATCGATAATCAAAGGACTATCACAATATATATTAATGAATACTAAATTTAATTAGAAACAAGTTTATGAGACCATTGCCAAAACTTCCACATTAAATTCTCACTTGTGCGTAGAAGCATATGAAATATAGAAGTTACTTTAATTTTAATGTTTTTATGAAAATAGCAATTTTTGTAAGTCACACAGATTTTCACTTAATTTATCCAATAAAATAAGTTTATTAAACATCTAACTAAACATATTTTTCTTAATTTCTTAAAAGCTTAAAGAAATTGAAATTTAAAACAAAATTTTAGCTAATTTTATATTAATTCTAATATTAGTTTTTTATCAAAGTTGAACTGATTACACTAAAAACATAAAATTATAAGTATATATATTATGTTACAGGAGAATCTGTAAGATCACAAAGCTGGAAGGGACTTTGAAGGGTTCCTTATGAGGCCATCTCTAAAGTCTTAGGGATTTTTATCAATATTTCTGACTCCATCTTATATAAATGCCAAAGCCACTCAAGAGTGAGTGTTATAAAGTAAAAGCCTTCAATTACAATTAAAAATGATGAAATTAAAAACACACCATCAACCTCCATACTAGTGATTTTCAACCTTTTTTATCTCATGGCAAACTTGAACCTATAGTTAAACTTTGGTGGCATACTTAAATTATGTTGATTAAAAAAAAAAGGGCAGTGTCCATGGCTCAAAGGAATAGGGTGCTGGCCCCATATGCCAGAAGTGGTGGGCTCAAACTCAGCCCCCGCCAAAAACTGCAAAAAAAAAAAAAAAAAAAAAATCTTAAAAAAAAAGAGTAAAAAATAGAATATACTCGGAGGAGAGATTAAAGATGGCGTCCAAGTAACAGCTTCCCTGTAACTGGTAACAGCGAGTCTGGGGAGATAAGACTCCAGGCATCTCTGGCCGGTGGGATCTGCCTATAATCATCCCTTTGAGGATACAGGGAGCCAGCAAGGGACTTCTGGACCCCAAGAGGAGGACAAAAACAGTGGAAAACTGGCAAGTTTTCTTCTTGAGCAACATGATTGAGAACCAGTGTATGTCAACAAGTTGTGTGTGTTCAATCGACCTAATCACGCTGGCAACCATAAGTACAAGCAGCACTGAGACTGCAAACTGGAAAGGCCTTACCTGTGAACTGTTTCGGTGTTCTTGGACTTGGCACTCCATTGAACTGCCTTGGGGAGAGCTTGAGCAGGAGTGTGGAGAACTTTGGGCATTGTCTGGGGCCCCAGACTGAGCCACTGAGCTGGGTGCAGGAAGCCATTGTGAAAGAACTGCCCGGGCAACCTCCGCCCTCAGGGTCTCAGAGCAAGGATTGGGTGGGTCAAAGTAAACTACTAACTGAGCAGCCTAAAGGCGGGGACTGAGCTGCCTTACAGCCTTAATCCTTAGGGGCAGAGTGAGACGGTTTTGGCACACTGGAGCCTTGGGCTGTTGCCCTGGGTAGTGCTGTGATGTCACAGCTCATAGCAACCTCAAACTCCTGGGCTTGGTGCCGTCCAGACCTCCATAAGAGCTGTGCAGCGACCCCTGACCCGTGACCCGCACCCACTAGGCCTCCGCATTCCCTGACCAGGAACTGCGGGAGCCACGCAACCCTGCGTTCTCCCTCCTGTGTCCTCCCAGCTTCCACAGTAGCCCGTTCATCTGGACAGGGACTTTGGTAGCTGCATGCACTTTGAAGCCCTCCCTGCCTCTGTGCAGAGCTCTTCTCCTGGCCAGAGACTGCTGGAGCCTTGGGCTCTCTGTGCCAAAGTCACTGGGCACCTGGCACTCCCAGAACCATGCGCACCACGCCCAGCCCTGTTGCTGGATCTGGGTGTGTCACAAACCAGAGCTGCTTCCACAACCAGAACTCCCTAGCTAGAGCAGCCCCAGAGGAGCTATGTAGTGTCACTCCCTACAAAGATCCAGCAACAATAGAGTGATCCCGCTGGGGTATAATCTTGGAGAGACACCTCCCCAACTCTGAGGACAGCCAGAGGCAATGGTGAAAAACAATCATGAGGCGAACTCAACAGAAAAACTCCGGCAATATGAATAATCAGAGTAGATCAACTCCGCAAGGATCAATGGGGCAGAAACAGCACAAGACCCCATGCACAAACAAATAGCTGAGATGTCAGAAATTGAATTCAGAATCTGGATAGCAAATAAGATCCAGTTAGAATTAATTCAGGATCTGGATAGCAAATAAGATCGAGTTAGAATTTCAAAAGTTATCTCAAGAATTCAACGGATTCAAAGACCAAATGACCAAAGAATTGGATACATTGAGACAAGAAGTTGCATCCCTCAAAGATCTGAGAAACACAGTAGGATCCCTCAGTAACAGAATGCAGCAAGCAGAAGAAAGGATTTCTGACATTGAAGACAAAGCTTTCAAATGCTCCCAAACCCTCAAAGAAGAGAAATGGAGAGGAAAAACAGATCACTCTCTCAGAGAGCTCTTGGATAATTTGAAGAAAACCAATATTCGTCTTATAGGGATCCCTGAAAGTGACAAAGTGGCTTCAGAAGGCACAGAGTCACTTCTCCATGAGATTATGAAGGAGAACTTTCCAGACATGCCAAGAGATTCTGAAATTCAGATAGCAGACAGTTTCAGAACTCCAGCACAGCTCAACCCAAATAAGACATCCCCCAGACACATCATAATCAATTTCACTAAAGTTAATATGAAGGAGAAAATTCTGAAAGCTGCCAGACGAAAGAAAACCATTACCTACAAGGGGAAGAATATCAGAATAACTGCAGATCTCTCTGCTGAAACCTTTCAAGCTAGAAGAGGATGGTCATCAACTTTCAATCTCCTAAAACAAAATAACTTTCAACCCAGGATCCTGTACCCAGCTAAACTGAGCTTCATTTATGATGGAGAAATTAAATACTTCAACGACATTCACATGTTGAAGAAATGTGCCACAACTAAACCAGCTCTCCAGGACATTCTTAGACCTGTCCTCCATAAAGACCAGCGTAATTCTCCACCACAAAGTAAACCCACCCAAAACATTTTTGATCAAATTCCAACTTCCACAGCCACAAAAGGATTAAAAATGTCCACCAGTCTCTCGAAAGGCTTATCAATACTCTCAATTAATGTGAATGGTTTAAATTATCCTCTAAAGAGGCATAGGTTGGCGGACTGGATACAAAAACTTAAGCCAGATGTCTGCTGCATCCAAGAATCGCATCTTACATTAAAAGACAGATATAGACTCAAGGTGAAGGGATGGTCATCTATATGCCAGGCAGAAAAAAGCAGGCGTTGCAATCCTGTTCGCAGACGCAATAGGCTTTAAACCAACCAAAATAATTAAGGATAAGGATGGACACTTCATATTTGTTAAAGGTAATACTAATATGATGAGATCTCAATTATTAATATTTATGCAACTACCCACAATGCACCTCAATTTATAAGAGAAACTCTAACAGACATGAGCAATTCGATTTCCTCTACTTCCATAGTAGTTGGAGATTTTAATACCCCTTTAGCAGTCCTGGATAGATCCTCCAAAAAGAAGCTCAGCAAAGAAATTTTAGATTTAAACTCAACCATTCAACATCTGGACTTAACAGACATCTACAGAACATTTCATCCTCAAAAAACTGAATACACATTCTTCTCATCAGCCCATGGAACATACTCCAAAATCGACCACATCCTAGGCCACAAATCTAACCTCAGCAAATTTAAAAAAATAGAAATTATTCCTTGCATCTTCTCAGACCATCATGGAATAAAAGTTGAACTAAATAACAACAGGAAACTGCATACCCATACAAAAACATGGAAGCTAAACAACCTTATGCTGAAGGATACATAGGTTATAGACGAGATTAAGAAGGAAATCACCATATTTTTGGAACAAAACAACAATCAAGACATGAATTACCAGAACCTCTGGGATACTGCAAAGGCAGGCCTAAGAGGGAAATTTATAGCACTGCAAGCCTTCCTCAAGAAAACAGAAAGAGAGGAAGTCAATAACTTAATGGAACATCTCAAGCAACTGGAGAAAGAAGAACACTTCAACCTCAAACGCAACAGAAGAAAAGAAATAACCAAAATCAGAGCAGAATTAAATGAAATTGAAAACAAAAGAATTATACAACAGATCAATAAATCCAAAAGCTGTTTTTTTGAAAAGATCAATAAAATAGGTAAACCTTTGGCCAACCTAACCAGGAAAAAAGAGTAAAATCTCTAATTTCATCAATCAGAAATGATAATGATGAAATAACAACAGACCCCTCAGAAGTTAAAAAAATCCTTAATGAATTCTACAAGAAACTCTACTCTCACAAATATGAAAATCTGAAAGAAATGGACCAATACCTGGAAGCATGCCACCTACCAAGACTTAGCCAGAACGAAGTGGAAATGTTGAACAGGTCTATATCAAGTTCTGAAATAGCATCAACTATACAAAATCTCCGTAAAAAGAAAATCCCAGGACCAGATGGCTTTACGTCAGAATTCTACCAAACCGAGGGAGACAAGATGGCGGACTGAAGCCAGCTTTCAACAAAGGCTCCCGTCCAGAAGGAGAGTTAAGGGACAGGAATTTAGTAAGTATCCTGGTGGACTTGAGCCTCACCAAGAGAGAAGGCTGAAGAACGCACATCAACACCGCTGAGGCAAGTTGTGATCACAAGGACGCAAACAAAAGGTACAAAATCCACCACCAAGCGGACGGGAGTCCCCCTCCCCCATGAGACCGGCTCTGGAGCCCCACAATTGAACAAGCGGGCAGAAATTAAAGGCCCTCCCACTATACTCCACGGGAGAGACCTTCTAAAAACTGGACCTACCTCCCCTACTGGGGTGCCGTGGCGTTCTCCTGCCGGACATAGGGCTGAATAAAACTTTGGGAATCCTTTGCCGGCAACCCTGAATCCCCGGCGCTCCCCTCCCGCCCACTGAGGTCTGGAGGCCTGTCCCCCAGGACTTCGGATCCTTGGGTGATTTCTCAAGGGGAGTGGACAGTCCCCGAGTTGCGACTGGTCAGCATTGACTCTGAGGCGCGCCGAGTGAGGAGAGGGCACCGGGCTGAGGGGGAGTCACGCCTCGCGGCACTTCCCTGCGGTGCAGTGCACCAACCCTCCCCGGGCATAGGGGACCCAAGACTGAATCAGACTCTGGCCTCCCCGCTGAGAGCTGAGAGCCCCTACTCTCACTCGGGGTCTGAGGGCCTATCCCCCAGGAGTTCGGCTCCTTGGGTGATTTCTCGAGGGGAGTGCACAGTGCCTGAGCTGCGTCAGGTCAGCGCTGACTCTGGGACACGTGAGCGAGGAGAGGGCACTCCGCTGAGGGGAAATCAAGCCTTGGCGGCACTTCCCTGCGGTGCAGTGCACCAACCCTCCCCGGGCACAAGACTGAATAAGACTCTGGCCTCCCCGCTGAGAGCTGAGAGCCCCTACTCTCACTCGGGGTCTGAGGGCCTATCCCTCCGGAGTTCGGCTCCTTGGGTGATTTCTCGAGGGGAGTGCACAGTGCCTGAGCTGCGTCAGGTCAGCGCTGACTCTGGGACACGTGAGCAAGGAGAGGGCACTCCGCTGAGGGGAAATCAAGCCTTGGCGGCACTTCCCTGCAGTGCAGTGCAGGAGCCCTCCCCGGGCACAAGACTGAATAAGACTCTGGCCTCCCCGCTGAGAGCTGAGAGCCCCTACTCTCACTCGGGGTCTGAGGGCCTATCCCCCAGGAGTTCGGCTCCTTGGGTGATTTCTCGAGGGGAGTGCACAGTGCCTGAGCTGCGTCAGGTCAGCGCTGACTCTGGGACACGTGAGCGAGGAGAGGGCACTCTGCTGAGGGAAAATCAAGCCTTGGCGGCACTTCCCTGCGGTGCAGTGCAGGAGCCCTCCCCGGGCATACGGGGCCCAAGGCTGAATCAGACTCTGGCCTCCCCGCTGAGAGCTGAGAACCCCTACTCTCACTCGGGGTCTGAGGGCATATCCCTCCGGAGTTCGGCTCCTTGGGTGATTTCTCGAGGGGAGTGCACAGTGCCTGAGCTGCGTCATGTCAGCGCTGACTCTGGGATACGTGAGCGAGGAGAGGGCACTCTGCTGAGGGAAAATCAAGCCTTGGCGGCACTTCCCTGCGGTGCAGTGCAGGAGCCCTCCCCGGACCGTAGTATTGCGTGAAACTGAATGAAACTCTAGCTTCCCCCCGCCCCACTCCCAATCCGGGTCTGGGGGCCCATCCCCCAAGAGTTCTGATTCTTGGGGGATCTCTTAAGGGGTGTGGACCCAGCACAAACTGCGGCCGCTCAGTGCTGACTCTGGGGCGCGGGACAGAGGAGAAAAGGGTCGCCTGAGTGCCCGCACCAGAGCAGCAGTTCCCTGGAGGTAGATCAACAGCCGTTTTTTCTTTAACGGCAGAACGCTCACTTCTGGATATTCTGAGGCCACACCCCCTGTCTCCCTGGGCAACCAGAGGAGGCCACCGGTGTCACGGCTCACAAACCCAGAAGCCTCCAGGGCGGGGCCGACCCAGAGAGGTGTTCAGACGCAATTCTCCAGCAGCAAAGACGTTTGAACTCAAAACAGCCAGTCTCCTGTAGGCGACGACAGGAACAGAGACAGAACCTCACAAAGTTTTCTGTTCTGTTCTGTTCTGTTAGCAGCATCCATCAGGGACGGGGCTAAGCCTGAGTGAACACCTCCTTCCCATCACCTGCATCAAACACTCAAAGATGTCAGGCCCCATCTCCTCCTGCTAGATAGTGGCAGTCTGCGGGGGCCTGGCAGACTTCCTCGCGATTCAGGCAGGTGCAAACCCCTGGAGTGTCTGTTCACTGCAGGCAACTGGGTTAGCCATCTGCAGAGATACCAGTGACTGGGTCCGACGGAGGGGCAAAGTGGGGAAGGAGACGTCAACCTTCCCAGACTGCTCTGTTTGCGGGGTGGCTCCTCCTGACTCCACGCTGCACTGGGGTGAGCTGTCTCAGAGGAGTCACCAGGCCCCTGTGATCCAGTTCCCAGAGACCTCTTGAACCCTTCCACCTGAGACAAGTGCCGATTGAGACAGTTGATTCGGACCTTTTGAACTGGGCTAATAGACTGAGGACTTTTCAGGTAGTGCCCTGGGTGTGCGATTGTAGGAAGGTTTCATTCTCCCTTTCCAACTGGGGCCAGAGGTGGGCAGGCGGGGTGACTTAATTGCTGATTTTTTCACACAGCTGAGACTTCAAGCCAGAGTAGAAGTTGCAATAGGATCGAACAGAAACCAGCTGAAAACAAGACAGAACCACTTTGCTCCACCACACCAGACAGGGCCCCAGTTTCTCAGGCCACAACACTGTACGGGCCCTTGATAAAACCCCAGGGGAAAAACCAAAGGGAGTAAACCATGGGGCGGAATCAGCGGAAAAACTCTGGTAACATGAATAACCAGAATAGATCAACCCCCCCAAGAAAAGATACGGCAGATGTGATTGAAGATCCCATTCATAAACAACTGGCTGAGATGTCAGAAGTTGAATTCAGAATTTGGTTTGCAGACAAGATTAATAAAATGGAATTAGGAATTCGAGGAGAAATTCAAAAACTGTCTCAAGAATTTAACGAATTTAAAGACAAAACCACCAAAGACTTAGACACACTGAAACAAGAACTTACAGCCCTCAAAGATATGAAAAATACAGTAGAATCCCTCAGTAACAGAATGGAGCAAGCAGAAGAAAGGATTTCTGACATTGAAGATAAAGTCTTCGAACGCTCCCAATCTCTCAAAGAGGAAGAGAAATGGAGAGCAAAAACGGATCACTCACTCAGAGAGCTCTCAGATAATTCGAAAAAAAATAACATAAGGGTTATAGGAATTTCGGAGGCTGATGACGTGGCAGCCAAGGGCACAGAGGCCCTTCTACATGAAATTATGAAAGAAAATTTTCCAGACATGCCTAGAGAATCTGAAATTCAGATAGCAGACAGCTTCAGAACCCCAGCACGATTCAACCCCAAAAAGCCATCTCCCAGACATATCATAATTAGCTTCACTAAAGTTAACATGAAAGAGAAGATTCTCAAAGCAGCCCGGCGAAAGAAAACTATAACGTACAAAGGTAAGAATATTAGAATAACTGCAGATCTCTCTGCTGAAACTTTTCAAGCAAGAAGAGGCTGGTCATCAACTTTTAATCTCCTAAAGCAAAAAAACTTTCAACCCAGGATCTTGTATCCAGCTAAACTGAGTTTCATCTATGATGGAGAAATTAAATACTTCAATGACATTCATATGTTGAAAAAATTTGCCATAAGTAAACCAGCTCTTCAGGATGTTCTCAGACCTATCCTCCACAATGACCAACCCAATCCTATACCACAAAAGTAAACTCACTCAGAAACTTCGGATCAAACTCCAACTTCCACACTGGCGAAAGGATTAAAAATGTCCACTGGACCTTTGAAAAACTCGATACCCAAAACTCCACCAGACTTATCCTTACTCTCCATCAATGTGAATGGCTTAAACTGTCCTCTAAAGAGGCATAGGTTAGCTGACTGGATACAAAAACTTAAGCCAGATATTTGTTGCATACAAGAGTCACATCTCAACTTAAAAGACAAATACAGACTCAGGGTGAAAGGATGGTCATCCATATTTCAGGCAAATGGTAATCAGAAAAAAGCAGGTGTTGCAATTTTATTTGCAGATACAGTAGGCTTTAAACCATCAAAAGTAAGGAAGGACAAGAATGGTCACTTCATATTTGTTAAGGGTAATACTCAATATGACGAGATCTCAATTATTAATATCTATGCACCCAACCAGAATGCACCTCAATTTATAAGAGAAACTCTAACAGACATGAGTAACTTGATTTCCTCCAGCTCCATAATCGTTGGAGATTTCAACACTCCCTTGGCAGTGTTGGATCGATCCTCCAGAAAGAAGCTGAGCAAAGAAATCTTAGATTTAAACCTAACCATCCAGTATTTAGATTTAGCAGACATCTACAGAACATTTCATCCCAACAAAACTGAATACACATACTTCTCATCAGCCCACGGAACTTACTCCAAAATTGATCACATTTTAGGTCACAAGTCTAACCTCAGTAAATTTAAAGGAATAGAAATTATTCCATGCATCTTCTCGGACCATCATGGAATAAAACTTGAATTGAGTAACAACAGGAATCTGCATACCCATACAAAAACATGGAAGTTAAATAACCTTATGCTGAATGATAGCTGGGTCAGAGATGAGATTAAGAAAGAAATCACCAATTTTTTGGAACAAAATGACAATGAAGACACAAGCTATCAGAACCTCTGGGACACTGCAAAGGCAGTTCTAAGAGGGAAATTTATAGCTCTGCAAGCCTTCCTCAAGAGAACGGAAAGAGAGGAAGTTAACAACTTAATGGGACATCTCACGCAACTGGAAAAGGAAGAACATTCCAACCCCAAACCCAGTAGAAGAAAAGAAATAACCAAAATTAGAGCAGAATTAAATGAAATTGAAAACAAAAGAATAATACAACAGATCAATAAATCAAAAAGCTGGTTTTTTGAAAAGGTCAATAAAATAGATAAACCTCTGGCCAACCTAATCAGGAAAAAAAGAGTAAAATCTCTAATATCATCAATCAGAAACAACAAAGACAAAATAACCACAGACTCATCAGAAATCCAAAAAATCCTTAATGAATATTACAAGAAACTTTATTCTCAGAAATATGAAAATCTGAAGGAAATAGACCGATACTTGGAAGCACGCCACCTTCCAAGACTTAACCAGAATCAAGTGGAAATGTTGAACAGACCCATATCAAGTTCAGAAATAGCATCAACTATACAAAACCTCCCTAAAAAGAAAAGCCCGGGACCAGATGGTTTCACGTCAGAATTCTACCAAACCTTTAAAGAGGAATTAGTACCTATATTACTCAACCTGTTCCAAAATGTAGAAAAAGAAGGAAGACTACCCAACACGTTCTATGAAGCAAACATCACCCTGATCCCCAAACCAGGAAAAGACCCAACAAGAAAAGAAAATTATAGACCAATATCACTAATGAATATAGATGCAAAAATATTCAACAAGATCCTAACAAACAGAATCCAGCAACACATCAAACAAATTATACATCATGACCAAGTTGGTTTTATCCCAGGGTCTCAAGGCTGGTTCAATATACGTAAATCTATAAATGTAATTCAGCACATAAACAAATTAAAAAACAAAGACCATATGATTCTCTCAATTGATGCAGAAAAAGCTTTTGATAATATCCAGCATCCCTTCATGATCAGAACACTCAAGAAAATTGGTCTAGAAGGGACTTTTCTTAAACTGATAGAGGCTATCTACAGCAAACCCACAGCCAATATCATATTGAATGGAGTTAAATTGGAATCATTTCCACTCAGATCAGGAACCAGACAAGGCTGCCCATTGTCTCCATTGCTTTTCAACATTGTAATGGAAGTTTTAGCCACCGCAATTAGGGAAGAAAAGGCGATCAAGGGTATCCATATAGGGTCAGAAGAGATCAAACTCTCGCTCTTCGCAGATGATATGATTGTGTATCTGGAAAACACTAGGGACTCTACTACAAAACTCCTAGAAGTGATCAAGGAATACAGCAGCGTCTCAGGTTACAAAATCAACATTCATAAATCGGTAGCCTTTATATACACCAACAACAGTCAAATTGAAAAAGCAGTTAAGGACTCTATCCCATTCACAGTAGTGCCAAAGAAGATGAAATATTTGGGAATTTACCTAACAAAAGACGTGAAAGATCTCTATAAAGAGAACTATGAAACTCTAAGAAAAGAAATAGCTGAAAATGTTAACAAATGGAAAAACATACCATGCTCATGGCTAGGAAGAATCAACATTATCAAAATGTCCATACTACCCAAAGCAATATATACTTTCAACGCACTCCCTATTAAAGCTCCACTGTCATATTTTAAAGATCTTGAAAAAACATTACTTCGTTTTATATGGAATCAGAAAAAACCTCGAATAGCCAAGACATTACTCAGAAATAAAAACAAAACAGGAGGAATCACACTACCAGACCTCAGACTTTACTACAAATCGATAGTGATCAAAACAGCATGGTATTGGCACAAAAACAGAGAAGTAGATATCTGGAATAGAATAGAGAACCAAGAGATGAATCCAGCTACTTACCGCTATTTGATTTTTGACAAGCCAATTAAAAACATTCAGTGGGGAAAAGATTCCCTATTTAACAAATGGTGCTGGGTGAACTGGCTGGCAACCTGCAGAAGACTGAAATTAGACCCACACCTTTCACCATTAACTAAGATAGACTCTCATTGGATTAAAGATTTAAACTTAAGACATGAAACTATAAAAATACTAGAGGAGAATGCAGGGAAAACCCTTGAAGAAATTGGTCTGGGTGAGTATTTCATGAGGAGAACCCCCCGGGCAATTGAAGCAGCTTCAAAAATACACTACTGGGACTTGATCAAACTAAAAAGCTTCTGCACAGCTAAGAACACAGTAAGCAGAGCAAGCAGACAGCCCTCAGAATGGGAGAAGATATTTGCAGGGTATAACTCTGACAAAGGTTTAATAACCAGAATCCACAGAGAACTCAAACGCATCAGCAAGAAAAAAACAAGGGATCCCATCGCAGGCTGGGCAAGGGATTTGAAGAGAAACTTCTCTGAAGAAGACAGGCGCACGGCCTTCAGACATATGAAAAAATGCTCATCATCTTTAATCATCAGAGAAATGCAAATCAAAACTACTTTGAGATATCATCTAACTCCAATGAGACTAGCCTATATCACAAAATCTCAAGACCAGAGATGTTGGCGTGGATGCGGAGAAAAGGGAACACTTCTGCACTGCTGGTGGGAATGCAAATTAATACATTCCTTTTGGAGGGATATATGGAGAACACTCAGAGATCTAAAAATAGATCTGCCATTCAATCCTGTAATTCCTCTGCTGGGCATATACCCAGAAGACCAAAAATCACAACATAACAAAGATATTTGTACCAGAATGTTTATTGCAGCCCAATTCATAATTGCTAAGTCATGGAAAAAGCCCAAGTGCCCATCGATCCACGAATGGATTAATAAATTGTGGTATATGTATACCATGGAATACTATGCAGCCTTAAAGAAAGATGGAGACTTTACCTCTTTCATGTTTACATGGATGGAGCTGGAACATATTCTTCTTAGTAAAGTATCCCAAGAATGGAAGAAAAAATATCCAATGTACACAGCCCTACTATGAAACTAATTTGGGACTCTCACATGAAAGCTATAACCCAACTACAACTTAACAATAGGGGGAAGTGGGAAAGGGGGGGGTGGGTAGAGGGAGGGGAATCGGTGGGATCACACCTGTGGTGCATATTACAGGGGTATTTGCGAAACTTGGTAAATGTAGAATATAAATGTTTTGGCACAGTAACTGAGATAACGCCGGAAAGGCTATGTTAACCACTGGGATAAAAATGTGTCAAATGGTTTATGAAGTGAGTGTATGATGCCCCATAATCATATCATTGTATACACTTATGATTTAATAAAAAAATTAAAAAAAAAAAAAAAAAAAAAAAAAAAAAGAATTCTACCAAACCTTTAAAGAAGAACTAGTACCGATACTACTAAACCTCTTCCAAAATATAGAAAAAGAAGGAATATTACCCAGCACATTCTACGAAGCAAACATCACCTTGATCCCCAAACCAGGGAAAGACCCAACAAGAAAAGAAAATTATAGACCAATATCACTAATGAGTATAGATGCTAAAATACTCAATAAGATCCTAACAAACAGAATCCAACAACACATCAAAAAAATTATACACCATGACCAAGTGGGATTTATCCCAGGGTCTCAAGGCTGGTTCAATATACATAAGTCTATAAATGTAATTCAACACATAAACAAACTTAAAAATAAAGACCATATGATTCTTTTAATTGATGCAGAAAAAACTTTTGATAATATCCAGCATCCCTTCATGATCAGAGCACTTATGAAAATTGGTATAGAAGGGACATTTCTTAAAACTAATAGAGGCCATCTACAGCAAACCCACAGCCAATATTGTATTGAATGGAGTTAAATTGAAATCATTTCCTCTTAGATCAGGAACCAGGCAAGGTTGCCCAGTGTCTCCATTGCTCTTTAACATTGTAATGGAAATTTTAGGCATTGCAATTAGGGAAGAAAAGGCGATCAAGGGTATCCACATAGGGTCAGAAGAAATCAAACTTTCACTCTTTGCAGATGATATGCTCATATATCTGGAAAACACTAGGGATTCTACTACAAAACTTTTAGAAGTGATCAAGGAATATAGCAATGTCTCTGGCTACAAAATCAACACCCATAAATCTGTAGCCTTTATATATACCAACAATAACCAAGCCGAACAAACAGTCAAGGACTCTATTCCTTTCACAGTAGTGCCAAAGAAGATGAAATATTTGGGAGTATACCTAACAAAGGACGTGAAAGATCTCTACAAAGAGAACTATGAAACTTTAAGAAAAGAAATAGCCAAAGATGTTAACAGATGGAAAAACATACCATGCTCATGGCTGGGAAGAATCAACATTGTTAAAATGTCCATACTGCTCAAAGCAATATATAATTTTAATGCAATTCCTATTAAAGCTCCATTGTCATACTTTAAAGATCTTGAAAAAATAATACTTTGTTTTATATGGAATCAGAAAAAACCTCGAATAGCCAAAACATTACTGAGCAATAAAAACAAAGCAGGAGGCATCACCCTACCAGACCTGAGACTGTACTATAAATCCATAGTGATCAAAACAGCATGGTACTGGCACAAAAGCAGAGAAGTAGATGTCTGGAACAGAATAGAGAACCAAGAGATGGATCCAGCTACTTACCATTATTTGATCTTTGACAAGCCAATTAAAAACACTCAATGGGGAAAAGATTCCTTATTTAACAAATGGTGCTGGGTAAACTGGCTGGCAACCTGTAGAAGATTGAAACTGGACCCACACCTTTCACCATTAAGTAAGATAGACTCTCACTGGATAAAAGATTTAAACTTAAGACATGAAACTATAAAAATACTTGAGACATGAAACTATAAAAATACTTCCCTGCACTTAAAGTGCAGGGAAAACTCTTGAAGGAATCGGCCTGGGTGAATATTTTATGAGGAGGACTCCCCAGGCAATTGAAGCAGTATCAAAAATACACTACTGGGACCTGATCAAACTAAAAAGCTTCTGCACAGCCAAGAACATAGTGAGTAAAGCAAGCAGACAGCCCTCAGAATGGGAGAAAATATTTGCAGGTTATACCTCCAATAAAGGTCTAATAACCAGAATCCACAGAGAACTCAAATTTATTAGCAAGAAAAGAACACGTGACCCCATTTCAGGGTGGGCAAGGGACTTGAAGAGAAACTTCTCTAAATAAGACCGACGCAAGATCTACAAACACATGAAAAAAAGCTCATCATCCTTAATCATCAGAGAAATGCAAATCAAAACTACTCTGCGATATCACCTAACCCCAGTAAGAGTAGCCCACATAACAAAATCCCCAAACCAGAAATGTTGGCGTGGATGTGGAGGAAAGGGCACACTTCTACACTGCTGGTGGGAATGCCCACTAATACGTTCCTTCTGGAAGGATGTTTGGAGAATACTTAGAGACCTAAAAATAGACCTGCCATTCGATCCTATAATTCCTTTACTAGGTTTATACCCAGAAGACCAAAAATCACAATATAACAAAGACATCTGTACCAGAATGTTTATTGTAGCCCAATTCATAATTGCTAAGTCATGGAAGAAGCCCAAGTGCCCATCGACCCACGAATGGACTAGCAAATTGTGGTACATGTATACCACAGAATACTATGCAGCCTTAAAGAAAGATGGAGACTTTACCTCTTTCATGTTTACATGGATGGAGCTGGAACATATTCTTCTTAGCAAAGTATCTCAGGAATGGAAGAAAAAGTATCCAATGTACTCAGCCCTACTGTGAAGCTAAATTATAGCTTCCACATGAAGACTATAACCCAACTATAGCACAAGACTATGGGGAAAGGGCCAAGGAATGGGAAGGGAGGGGGGAGGTTTTGGTGGAGGGAAGGTAATGGGTGGGGCCACATCTATGGTGCATCTTAGAATGGGTACAGGCGATTGCACTAATGTACACAGCTATGATTCAACAATAAAAATTAAAAAAGAATATACTGACTATGCTTTCAACTTCTTTTGAAAATAATTTAATTAATGATCTTCAAAATTTTTCATGGCACACCTAAGATCTGCCTATAGCACACCAGTTGAAAATAACTTAACTGCTTTATACTCTCATGAATTTTATATATGTTTAAATTTTTATTTATTTTTTTCATTTTTTGAGACAGAGTCTTTTATTTTTTTCATTTTTTGAGACACAGTCTCACTTTGTTACCCATGGTAGAGTGCCATGGAGTCACACCTCACAGCAACCTCAAACTTTTGGGCTCAAGTAGCTGGGACTACAGGCACATGCCATAACACTCATCTGTTTTTAGAGACTGGGTCTCACTTTCGCTCAGGCAATCAACCCACCTTGGCTTCCCAGAGTGCTCGGATTATAGGCGTGAGCCACCCTATCCGGCTCTCATGAACTTTAAATGCTGATTGCTCCTAATGGTGCCACTTTGGACTTGGTGAACATGTGGGCTTAATTTCAGAACTTTAGTATGTTTTAAAGGTGAGAAAGAATCATACTTATATCCTCATTTTATATATTTGGAAGCTAATACCGAGAAAGGAGAAATAACTTATGCCAGGTCCTAAAACTAGTACATGTTAGAGCCAGATCTAGATTCAAGTCTGCCTTCTGAGAATTTAACCATTATGTTAAATTCCTCTCTGAGGTTCTGTTCTCTGGCTGGGTTTTGGACGGCTCTTGGATAAATTAAATGATCATCCGAAGAGGCTCTTCAGCTTTACAAGATGAAATTAACTGGAGATATGTTCACTGATCAATTCATTCATCATAGATTATATGTCTAAAGCTATTATATCTTTTTAAAAGTACTTGCCATAAAATTCATACAAATTTTGTCATATGAACAACTATGAATTGTGTGAAACCTGTGTAAGAGGCTTTGTGCCTTCCCAGCAGCCATAATTTTTGTATCATGTGGCAACAAATTTTTAATATGTCTGTTTTTGTCCAGTAGGCTGTTCTGGAAACTTCTGGAAGGCAGGGAAATAACTTACTCCTCTTTATAGCCCCAGTGTCAGGCTCACAGAAAGTGGGGTCAATGAAATGTTTGATGCCTGGACACATTCCATCACGTACATACTGTTGTTAATGTCACTGAGTAAAAATACTCAAACGTGTTAGACAAGATTAATTATAACTGAGGATTAGGTAAAACAATCTTCAGATGTGATAGCCCAGGATTACACTAAATGATTCAGAAACACTGTATAGAAACTGAATATTATCAGGAAAAAATATTTTAGCAGTTGTGAAGTGACCAACTAGCCGTACTAGCCCTTCTCACCGATGTTCTCAAAGTCAAGTAACTTACAAAGATCTATTCATACATTTGATGTTAGGGAATAATTGAATTATTTTGATAATTCAAACAATTTTTACTAGTTTATTTTCCAAATAACTAAATTAAATATTTCTAAATAGTTGGAATGATATGTAAACTTATTGACAACTGGTAAGATTTTCTGTTAGGTAAACGCTCTGCACTTCACAATGTTCTTTGATTGAGTTTCCAATTTGCTTTTCACACAAAGCTCATGAACCTTATTTTTCTCTCCCACTTTTTACAGTTGATGAAAGTGTAGAGACTCAGAGAACTCTAAGTCACATGCAGCAGAGCTAGAACTTAATATGGACCAGGGTCACTATTCGTTCCTACGGACAATGCAGACCCACTCTGAAATCCCAGCTTGCTTAAGTACTAACCGGATTACCTGTCTCTGAGAAAGTTATGTAACCTCTAAGTTTCAGTTTTCTAATCTGGAAAACACATACTACCCGCCTCAATAGTTTGTTATGAGCTAACACACCCAGATCCTCTAGCTCTGCGTCTGACACATTTGGGCACACCATACCCATCATTTTCTCTCCCCCTCCTCTAACTCTCCATATTAGTTCTCTGTTGCTGTAACCAATCACCACAAATTTAAGGCATAAAACAACACAAATTTACCACCCTGTAATTTTACAGTTTAGAAGTCCCTTGTGGAGCTAACATCAGTGTTGGCAAGGCTACGTTCTTTCAGCTTTTCCAGGCCACCTACATTCCTTGGCTCATGGCTCCTATCTTCAAAGCCAGCAATAGGGCATATCTTGCATTCTGCTTCCATGGTCACATCTCTCTTCTTCTGCTTCTTTCTTCCACTGCTAAGAATGCATGTGATCAGATTGGGCCCGCCTGGATAACCCAGAATATGCTATCTTAAGGTTGTCCATGAGCAACCTTAATGCCACTTGCAACCTTAATGCCCTTTACCATGTAACCTAACATAGACATTGTTGGGGGGATATTATTCTGTTTGCTATAATCTCCCTTCCCTCAGCTGCTGCTTCTACAAAAATTATAGCCTAAGGAAAAGGCACTAATTTAGATTAATTCTTATAATTTGCCTGAAATGTGGAAACTGGTGAAAAATTAACATGATAGACATATAATAGACATAATCTATTGAATGATAAAAAAGAAGTTGCTAGAGATCTCATGGAAAGTAATTTAAGAAAAAAGCAACCGTATGGGCTGAACTCTCTCTCTCAAAGCCGTATGCTGAAGTTCTAGCCCCAACAGGGCTGTATTTGGAGACTGGGTCTCTGGGGGGAGTACTGGGATTAGATGAGGTCATAGGTGTAGGACACTGTTCTGATGGAACTGGTGTCCTCCTAAGAAGAGGGAGAGATACCAGAGATCTCTCTCGCTCTGCGGGCACACAGAGAAGAGGCTGTGTGAGGACATGGAGAGAGGGTAGCCATCTAGAAGCCAGGGAGAGAGGCCTCAGCAGAAACCGACCCTGCTGATGCCTTGATCTTGGACTTGTGGTCTCTAGACTGAGAAAATAGGTTTCTGTTGTTTAAGCTGTCCGGTTTGGGGTGTTTTGTGATAGTTGCCCCAGCAGATAATAAAGCAATCAAATTTGGGAGGGAAGAGGTTTGTTAATAAATCTAAATAAGGGCACTGGAGGCAGAGAGAATTCTATATTTGGTTAAATAAAAGTAAAATGCCAGGAAGGTGATGAATTTCAAAGTACTTTGGCAATCCCAGAGGATTTGCTTTTAATATCCCAATGAAATGCTGAAAAACCTGCCTCATGCCTACATTATACCTGTTATTGGTTAAATGGGTGAGAGTGGGGGGCAGAGTTTGGGTTGGATGTCTAGATCTGGATGTTTTATTCATTTCAGTGGGCTTTGCCATTCTGAATAACCCAAGCCAGCTGGCTGGCCTTTTGTTTAAATGACAATTTCTCATATAGCACTTCATATTCCTACACCTCTTTGTAGGTATTTATAGAAAATCTTGAGCAAGCTGTCTCAGGCTCATGATCAATGCAACCTCTCCGTTCCTATCACAGGGCTTGTGACTGGCCAGAAAGTGTCGTATGGTTTTGGCCATCGGTTTCTGTTTTCAGCTGTGCAAATGCTATCCTTTAAGACTTCTTCCATTGGCAAATAGCAATAGTATGACATGAGGGGGAAGTGGGGAGAACTAACTTCTATTAGGCACTCACCTGGTCCCAGGGGCTTTACATCTCTTATTTCCCTCAATTCTCAAAACAATCTGGGGAGGTAGAAATTATTATCCTTGTTTTTGAATGAAAATAGAGGGTATAGAATATTAAAAGAACTTACCACTATCAAGGTCACACTCAGAAGTCGTGGCATAAACACTGGAACCTAGGTCTGTCCAATACTAAAACCTTCATTTTTTTTCCTATCAGTTTCTTCCCCAGACTTCCAACATAGTATCCATTCATTTGATAACCAGGCCCTGTGCTAGGTAATGAATATACTAAGCCAGCCATCACATAGGTGGTTACAGACAAATCTAGTGATTATCTTACAACTTTATTCACAACTAAGAAGTGTTTGGGGGCAAAATATTAAAGGTCCATATTTCCTCTTTTAAGTCCTCTGTTGTTTTCTTCATTATAGTCTCATTAAGAATGAAAACACTCAGGATTCTTACACATGGAAAAGATAGTGAGGGGGTTATGTGCATTCTCCTGCTCTAGTCTCAAATTAGTTGCATAGAAACTGGCCCTAACACCTCCTCCAGTGAACCTTAGATCTTATTAGCTTGTCAGTGTACATTTCCTTGCTCATGGGGAATTAATCAAAGCAGTCAAATTAATGAGATTTTCAGAGGGAGGGTTCTGAACAGTACCCACTGAAATAAACCTAAAAGAATCTGCCAAGATTTAGGAAAAGCTAAAACTAGTGATTTTTAATTTCCAATTCATAAACAATCCCTTCATCTCCACCCTCCCCTTTCCAGTCTCCCTAATTTCTAATTGCATTAGAATTACCGAAGATAGGTTCTACTTGAAAAATAAAGTTAGGGCTTAAGAAATCATAACCTCAAATTCTTCCCTTGTGTTTTTCTTTTTCTTTATTTTATAAATGACATGATACAACATAACTGAAGCTTTCCATGGATACAGTTGGCTGATAATGATAAAGTTTATTCACATATAGGCTATTATCTATTCTTTCTTGCCTGGGAACAACCTAACTGGCTGTCCTACCCCAGGTACGGATACAGACAATCACTTTTGATCTTTAATGAACTCTGGAGATAAAAGAGAAAAACCCTATCTACTGGGAATTAGTCATGCTTTAGACTCACAAAAGCAAAGCTCTCAAATCCTGAGCATCTCATAGGAAATCTGGGGTGGGAGGGTCCTCGTTGTTGATTTCGTCATTCCAAGCCGGTAGTTGTGCTCTCGCTGCTCAGCATGTCAGAGTCCCTGGGTTGGTGACACGCTGCAGAAGTCCAGGACTGCAGAGATGTGGTATGGGTCCTGTTTGCCATTTCTCCCACCCCTGCACCTGGGGCAGACACCTCTAATTGATCAAGGCATGCATCAGGGAAGTTGCAGATGGCTCAGAACTTTTCTCAGAATAAACTTGAGACGGCCATTGTGAACTGACAGAGTTAGTGTGAATTGAAATGTATTTGCCTTCCTTGCTCTAGACAAAAAACTTTTCTTCTATTTAAAAATCAGATAGACTTCCCTAGGTTCTACTGTTACGCATTTATAATGTTCTTAAAATACTTCCTTATGTGATGAAGAACAGCACTTATAACAGGTGGAACAATATCCTGGATTTTAGGATCTGATATAAAGGCATATCAACAGAAATGAATGCATGGAGAATTACAAGCCAAGTTTAAGAAATTTTTAAAAATAGAAATGATTTTTTCTATTTGAAAAATCAGTAACAGTAAATATTCATTGATAATTTTGTATTATTTATATAGAGACCCAGATCATATATCTACAGTACATAATCCTAACACGCACTGTGAATCGGCATATGGCAGCACACCCTCCAGGATGGCTCCTGGTGACCCACAGCTCCTGGTATTTGCGCCCAAGTAGTCGCCTCCCACATTGTACCAGCGATGGTCCATGTGACCCCCAGCATAGGACGGAAGTGATGGTAGATCAGTCACTCCTGACACTGCTTATAACAAACACTGTAGCTCTTTGTCTCCTCCATCTCTTGCTTTGGGAGAAGGCAGCTGCCATACTGTGAGCAGCCCCATGGCCTGTGACATGGTGCCAACAGCCTCCTGCCTCCTCATGAGCTTGGAACAAATATTCCAGCTAGTCCACTAAGCCACTCTTTAATTCCCCACCCTGGCTAACAGCTTCACTACAACTCCAGGAGACCCAGAATAAGTCAATGAAGCCACTTCTGGATTCCTGATGTTCTGAAATTGAGTAAGAAAAATACTGTTTTAGGCTGAAAAAACTTGGAGAAAGTTATCATGTGGAAGTAGAGAATTAATGCATGAACCTCAATCTTTTCATAGATATAGAATTCAATGGAAGCAATTAATAGCTATATTTAATTTATAAAATTTAAATTCAGTTTTACTAATAAACTTGATACCTTTTATAATAATTTTGTTACATTATGTAACATACATATAAAGTATGTGAACTTTTCTTTTTTTCATTTTTTTTTTCTTTTTTCTTTTTTGGTGACAGAGCCTCACTCTGTGTGCCCTGGCATCACAGATCACAGCAACCTCAAATTCCTGGGCTCAAGGAATCAATCCTCTTGCCTTAGCCTCCTGAGTAGCTGGGACTACAGGCAATGAGCCACCACACCCTGCTAGTTTTTTCTATTTTTAGTACAGATAGAGTCTCCTTCTTCCTCAGGCTGGTCTCAAACTCTCGAGCTCAAGCAATCCACCAGCCTCAGGATCCTGGTGTGCTGGGATTACAGGTCCTGGGCAAAGCCACAGCACCTGGGCAAAGTATGTGAACTTTTAAAGTAGAATCATACCAAAAGCTACTATAAATAATCTGTAATAGTATACAATTTCAGAGGGAAGATGAAAAAGTGGGTGGAAAATGGTTAAGCTAATCAGATAATTTCACTATAGCATCTTCTAATAAAGGACATTTTCTTATTAAAATTAAGTATCCTATAAGCCTCTTTTTAAGGAAAAAATAAAAAATTTTCTATTGTGCACTGATACATTATACAAACACACACAGACACATACACATGGCAAATAAGTAAGCCTGCCCACACACTGGTACACGCACATATGCACACAGAGACATCTACGTTTATTAGTTCTATGAAACACTGGCTCTAGCAATGCCAGCACTAATTAAATTTGTTTACACCAGGAAAAATGCTTTCATCTCTTAACATCAGCACTTAAGCAGATGATAGAGCCTTATTAGATGTGTAATGGACACGCGGATGGATAAAAGTATTCAATGAGGACCATGTTTGTCTGGTCTCCCTTGGGACAGCACTGACAGTTATTCCCTTGCCTGAGGCTCGGCTTCCATCAGATGTATTATAACAATTCAATTTCTGGGAAGACAGTGACAGATGCCAATTTCAGGGAAGAGACAATATGTATACAGACTGTCGTCTCCTCTGGGTTCTGGGAAGGTGACTTCAGTCATCATTCTTTTTAAGTAGAGGTGAGAGAAATAAAGATCCCAGTTTATTACTTGTTATTTCTTGCCTTCACAGTATCATCCACCTGGTAAATGAACCGCTCTCACCTCAAGAGCTAACACAGGTCAGGCTCAAATTTGGGGTTGGGGTAGTAAGAGGATAAAGTTTAATAAAAACCCTCAAACCACCAAAAACTAAATAGTTCTAACAAGTCAGAGGTGTTTGCTTATGCAGACTTTACTCATCTGGCAATATTGCCTAACTGAATGCAGCCAGGAGCCACGAAGAACCCCCTCATGGAAATGTTAGAGTCGGGGTAGGGAGCGAGGAAGGCCAACCTTTGCTGAAAGGGTCTCCTCTGGGCCTGATGCTGTGACAGACTCATCACGTATGTAAGCTCATTCATTCTGGACAGGACCCCTAGGAAGTTCCAATGCACTGTCCATGTTATAAATTTGGAAAATAAAGCCCAGAGAGATTAAGTAATGTGCTGAAGGTTGTTCAGCTATCCTGCGGAGACAGCAGCATTTTCCTCAAAGTTTCTCCAAGTCCAAAGCCCATGCTCTTCTTTCCTTATATCACATGACTTTGCTGTAATCAAATCCATCTGCACCAGGACTTACATACTTGATTCACATAAGCACCCTTGCAGACCCACATTCAAGAACTCTTTGTAAGCAATTCACATTAGCCTGATTATCTGGTTTCCTGTCCTTTTCAAATAAGAAACTCCTGGGGAAAGGGTGGCTTGTGTAGAGGAAGCCACCTTAGAGATGGCACATTGAGAAGAGGGACAGAAGACAGCTGTGTTTCTACTCTGGTTTATCCAGTTTAATAACTCTTGCAGAACATACTGTATTATGTCTAATGATGGGTGTTCATAAGGATTTTGTCCTGTGGCCTCCACATAAGAAGGCAGGAAAGTCTGTAACACACAATAATGTAAGGCTTCCATCAAGAACAGTCTTGATGCTTGAATACGGTTAAGATAGGAAGAAAGAAACCCAACCTGAAGTTGAATGTAGTTTTTCATTTTTCTGCTGTATTCCTACAGTACAGTGATTCAAATAGGAACTAAAGATCATTAATCTAGTATGTCAGAGAGCAAGTTTCCTTCCAGAAGAGAGATAATTCTGGAAGCACGTAGTGTGATATTAAATGTAATCTGTACACAGAATTCCTGGGTCCTCTGCTCCAACTGCACCTTTCTCCTTCACATGTTATAAACAATACTTTTGCTTTATTAATCACTTTTTTGCTAGAGACCACCAGGAAAAAATACACCAGGAAAACATTTTGCCAGTTTGTCCCTATATTTTCCTTAAATATTTTCAAATACAAAGCTTTTGAATTTTCAGTCTTTCTGATGGTCATATGATTTTTCAGGTTTCTGCCCCCCCCCCCCATAATGATGGTTTCTCCATACTATAAATTAATGATGCCTGTTAGGCATACACTGTGTCCAAAGTCTTATGATAGGTGTTTAACTTTTAACAGCTTTATGAACTAGGTAATAGTCCCCTTATCTTAGATCACAAAACTGAGGTTAAGGGAGATGTAAGAAACTGTGTAAAGTCAAAGGGCTTAAGGATCAAGAATCTGGATATAGCTTTGTTTCACAAAAACAAAGTGTTTTAACCGCACATCTCAAAGGACAGCAATGCCATTTCTCCCTTTTCTTCCCCAAATGCACACCAAGTATAATTTGCTAACAGGACACACAAGGAGGTCTCCCATGATCTTGGGAGTCTGTTGGGATTCCCCTGGTGTATTCATAATGCCAGTTCTGATATGAAAGAAGTTACCTAGAAGGTATAGAGGTAGACCCTGGCTTGTCCATGGTAAAACTAAACAGTTCAGTAGCTAGAAGATGTATTCGTGTTCAGGCTTTCACTGATAGGTCACTCTATCAGTGACAGTCTAGTATAATAGAAAGGTCTTGGGGTCAGAAGACCTTGGTTCTAGTTCTGGCTTGGTAATTTACTAGCTGTTGATTTTCTTGCAACTACTCAAGGCTCTTATTTTCGTCATCTACAAAGGAAGAAAAATGATAGGTACACATACCTCAAGGGTTTGTTCTAAGAATCCACTGAGGCAAGGTTTGTTCATATACTGTCTTATTTATCTATTATTAATTGTGTTTTTCCTCAATGTTATATAAATTCCATTATATCCGGAAACTAGTTTATATATTTCCCTACCATATCTCTAGGGCATAGAGCACTGCCTGCTAAGAGCAAAAGCCCCCAAAATATTTGCAGAATGAATGAACTGTGTGTATTGTAAAGCATTAAAAAATGTTGATTATTAGTATTAAGAATTTTTAAGATTTTTCATTAGAAACTAACTTTTCATAAATATTAATACTATTCGCTAGCAAGTGAATTCAAGGCAGTCAGCATTTAAGTTCAAATGATGATTCTGTTCTAATTTTTTGATGTTTCCCTGGAAATTATTATCAGGTTTTTCCCCACATGGTATCTGATATTAGCATTTAAATCACATGAATTGAAAATGGTGAGGCTTCATTTCTTGTTACTAATTTTTGTAACCTCCAAGAAGGTTTCTTGGTTTTGCTGATTATTCTGCAACTTCCAGGTTCTCTCCAGATGTGAAGAAAATTGCTTACTTGGTGGAGATGCATGTACTTACTTGATGAAGTACTTGATGCCATCTGCTGTGTAAGCTTCCTCCCACCCATAAGGTAAACCTAGAGTGAAAGGAAACCAAAAATACACTTAATATGATGATTGAGATAACTTTATTTCCTGGACACAAACCTCCCCCCTCTTTGCAATTATTTTAAGTACATTTCTTGTACAAAATAATTTTCTAGAAAGGGAGAATTAAGACAATTCAGATAAGCTTTCATACTCAGCATCTTTAGAATACAATAAATAAGTCTTGAGCAGTTAACAATCTGCTTTAGTTGCAATAACTGGATTATGACTTGTCATTTACATGTGGTGAGCATTTTTGTCAGCAGGATTCAAGCAAAAATTTGTGTTGCAGTGGATGGTTTTTGCCTGGAGGCAGAAGGACGGACAGGATGGCCTCTGCTTGTCTCTTCTGGCTCAAAGTTTCTTTAATTGGCTCCCTTTACATTCTCTCACTGAACTCCATAGGGAATCCTATTTGAGGGCCAGATCAGCAGGGGTTTGAAAGTAGCTTTTGGACAAGACAAAATTCCTTATTAAGTTTGAAAGTTTAGCAAAGTGATTTACAATGGATTGTGGCATTTTACTTTGTTAATTAAGAATTTTGTGCACTAAACATAAACGGCCAAACAATTTGCTAAACTTAGCTTCCATTTCTGTAATGGGATTGAGAATAGTTAGCTATAAAGAGATGCGGATTGACGTAAGCAAGCAATATTTGGCCATATTTCTGTAAGTGAGCACATTTTGGCCCTCATTGTATCCAGAGATCAGCCCCATGTTGAGGCAGACATGTTCCCTTCTACTCTGATTTTGGGTGGTACCCCTTTACAACACCATGGCTTCCACCCCTCAGCTCCACCCCAGAGTACTGCACTGCTAAGGATGTTAATGGATCTTTTGGATCAGTTTTTTAACACTAGCTTACCATAGCCTACTTCTTTGGGAAGTAACTTAGCTTTAACAAAAACAATCAGTGACTTTTATTTCCCCAAGTCTCAGCAAGGGGCAGAGCAGAAGCTCAGGAACAGTAACTTTTTGAAGGAAATAAAACCTTAACTCTACCAACATTCACCTACAGAGAATATTCTTTGAGAAGTAGCTTTGTAATTAAGAACAACAAAAAAATCTTTGTGGTATATGTATTTCTAGTCTTTTAACACAAGTTGTGTAAAATAAGACCTTGGGGGAAATTCCATAATTATTTCCTTTCTATTCTTTCTTCATGAATAAATGTCCCTATTCTACATTGAAAAGAAGTACTTCTGAGAACCAGCAAAGCAAATGACTGGATTCTTGTGATGTCTGAAGTGACGTTCTCCATACATCCCCCGTGTCCACTGCCAGCACGCTCACCAGACAGTTCGTGAGGAACTCCACTGCTACATACCAGGCTGGGGGGGCATTTATTTCTGTCTTCATAATTCCTGCATCTTTTTTTACAGATCACTTCATTCATCACTGACAAGCCCCTCACCTGCAGGGGAGAATCTGATGACGGCACAGAAGAACCTTGCTTTCCTGACAAAATGCTCAGAAATACCAGGATTTCTAATCAATGAGGCAAAGACAGCTAAAAGTTACATAAAAAGTTATTCTACTGTGACTAAGTGTTTTGTCTGCTAAGTGACTTATTTGTCTGATCAACACAATTACATCTACCTTCTAATTTCTTGTCACAGGTATTTTTTAATAAATAGGAAAGAAAGAAAAAGAACATTCGATTTCCACGAGGTTATATATAGCATAATTACGGTAGATTCAGTTTTCCATTAGTAAATGCTTTCATTTCTTTATAATAGATGATCTGGATGTAATTATAACTTTATCTAAATACATTTCAATAATTATTGTACCAATTACTAAATTATTTCTACATTTCTCATATCGCTATACTTGTAAATATATAATGCTTATAGTTTTCCTTTTCTTTTCATATTTGTTTTAAAACTGTTATGGAAGCTATAACCACCTGTAATTGTTTCTGATTGTGTTTGTCTACAAACCCTCACGCAACATTCTTTCCATCAGAGTTCATCTGTTTCTAATCAACAACTTCACAGTGAAAACTCCAAAATCTGCATAAGTATCTTGCCAAAGTAACAGTTTTAACATATTTAGCTTAGAATACTGGCTGTCACCTAAAACTCAACATATCCAAAACCAAATTCATCATGTTGCTATACAAATAGTTTCCTGGCCTATTTAGGTACCAAAGTCGATTCTCTATGTCCTATCTAGCATTATATTCATTCATTAACATTAATTGATCATTTATTACCTGGTCAGCATTTTGCTAGATGCCCAATATACAATGACAAACAAAAACACATGAACCTGGATCTTCTAGAACTTAAAAAAAATCATAAATAAAGACATCATTAATATTATGAATAATATTATGAATATTATGAATAAATAGTATGAAGGAAAAGTAGGGAATACAATGAATACAATCACAGCACAAAGGCCAAACTCCCTAATATAAAGGACTCCTGAAAATCAGTAAGATGAATGACAATAGGTTTCAATAGGTAAAATGTGAAATAGTCAGGACACAGGAAATACAAATGTACTTAATCATATGAAAATATGCTTACCTTCACTCATAATAAGAGAAACAGAAATCAAACTATTATGGCATGACACATCTATCAGATTTGCAAAGATTAAAAAAATCATTGATAAGACACAGTGTTGAGGGTGTGAAGAGGTAATTATTCTCATACTAATGGAAATAGGAAAGTATAAAACATACTTATGAGGAAAAACTGATCAATATCTATCAAAAATCTTAAATACTAGTAATAACAAGAGGTGACATTTATGGAGTGGTTAGGTGCTAGACACTGTTCTAAGCACCACAGGTGTACCAGTCCACTTAATTCTCACAATGACTCCATGAAAACTACTGCTATTATCCTTATTTTAGAAATAAAGGAACTGAAGGTTTAAATAGCTTGCCCAAGGTCAGACAGCTGGCAGGTGGCAGAGCCCTAACCCTTCACCACCATGCTCAAGTGTCTCCATGAACAATCTAATCCAGCAATTCTTCTAGGCACTTAGCCTATAGATATGCTTTGTGTATAATACTGTTAACTATGAAAACAAAAGTTTAGAAATAACATAAATAGCTGCCAGTGGGGACTGATTAAATGAGGAAGGAATTTATACACCAATGTGGATGGGGTGGTGTATAGGGTCAAGGGTCCCTGGAAGAGGTGGGCTTATGCAGCATAGACGTGGGGAAGAGCACTCTGGGGCTAGGTGGGGGGAAGGACATCTGCAAAGGCTCATGGGGCAGAGCTTGGCACATCTGAAAAACTGAGCGGAGACCAGTTACCCGAGCATAGTGAATGATATGAGATTTAGCTGGAAAGATAGGTAAATATGTTAAAACTCTGTGGAAGTTTCTTAAAAAGTGAAGCAGGAGATCTGTGTCTGTTTAAGGTGAAGAAAGCTGCAAGAGATTGCAGGTCCCACCATACATGGAGAAAAAGCTGCATAATCTAAGATAAAAAAAATCTATTATGTGTCTGTTCCTAGAGACTTTGTGCTGGCTTGAGCCGCCGCTCAGGTGAACTGAATTCCAGAGGATGCGGAGCCCCTCGGAGGAAAGATGAAGCACACAAGTTTTTTTTTTTTTTCTCAGAAAAGAAAAAAAAAAAGACAGGAAGAAGTTTTGCCACAAAATTTTGTGGGTGAGAAGAAATACTGTGAAAATGTGAAGTTGTTAACTTGTTTTAAAAGCCTGATTATGGGGCAGCATGATAGCTTTGTATCTCTAGAAGCCTTAGAAGCAAGGAGAATATGCCCTCCCTAAACAGCTCTTGGCTCAGGAGAGAGAAAGATGAGGGGTGGGAGGATAGGAAAGAGCTGCCTCGGGGGTTCAGGCTCATGCAGGGCCTGCAAAATTTTGATGGTGGAGGAGGAGCACCCAGGGACACCAGCCGTGCTGGGCCCTGCATGAGTACACGATGGTGGGGACAGGCATAGAAGATCCAGGTGACATGGAGCCTCCTGTACTACAGAAAGCAGCAGCGGCTGCTCCTGGGGGAGAAGGAGGAGACACTCCCACACCCTGGACCGGACTCTGCTGTGACATGAGACCAGACTGTCCCTGGAGCAGGGGCCAGATCATCACTGCCCCAGTCTCTGTCCCAACTCCAGGAAATAATTCTTTGTCTTTTTGTGGCGTGAGAAGAATAGAAAACCTGGCATCTTCACACAACACTGACTACTGGTAAAAAGTACCCTGTCTTCGGGGAGGCAAGGATAGCAAACCAGTTCAAATTCAGAATCCTATACCAATACAAACCACAATTCTTTGACTTCCAGAAGGAGAGGGAAAGGAAGCCCCCTTGAGCATGAGTAGAAGGTAGGATTGTTTGCAACTGGGAAGGGGCAGGGAGGTTGAGAAAGTCCCACCTCTGAGACTCAGGTGCAGGGCCTGCCTAAACCAGAGGCTGGAATGGGAAAACCAGGAGCTTTTCCCCCGCCTCCATAAGCACTAACTACTAACCTCGCACTGAGTGAAAAGCAACAGCCTTCTATAGCTGGGGGAGGGCAAGAGCGTGGGCATTCAGCAGTCACTGGGATGCAAGTGTGGAAAGGCTGCTGCCAGCTGAGCACGGAACAGGAATCCCGAGAAAAAACCTCCAGCACTCCGGGCCTCACCTAAGTACAGGAGAGTGGCAGACCACCACTGGAGAAATCGGAAGTCTGAAGTCAGAGATAATAAAATACTAACCTAGCTCAACTACAGACGAGACTCAACCAATCTCCATGCTGGCAGAGAAGAGGCACACTCATTTCTGGGTTTCAATATTTACCTCAGCCACTACAGTTTCCTATCTTCGGTGAATGACAGTCACACAAATTATGAGACATAGAAAAGCCAAAGGAAAAAAAATCCACAGCTAAAAGCTAAAACCACCAACACAACCAGATCCAGAGATGGACAAAATATTGAACTTTAAATAACCATAACTTATACATTAAAAGATCTAGTAGTATCTAGCTACTTCGGTCGTAGTAATGCTCATCTGCTTGTGTATATTACACAGGGGCGTGATTGAGTTTGTTGATGTCTGGAATCTTGTTAAATGCTATGACAGAAGCAGAGAGGGCCAAGTGAATTGAAGAAATTTGTCAGAATGATTGGAATAATGAACCATAGATGGTAAGCTAAAAGAGAAAACAAGTAAAAACAGCAGTAGAGACTGGAGAAAAGAGAAAATGGAGAGGTGGAGTGATAAGAGCTCTTCATGACAACAAACGACAGTTAATAAGGCTTTACTACAGAATACGACATTCTTCACATAAGTGGAATTTTCACTTGATTTGCAGTCAGAAAATCACACTCTATGTGCAATGTTCTTCAATTACAGTTGAATAACGGTAGGAAAATAATAATCTTGCGGAGTCTTGAATTTCTCATTTATATGTGTGTAACAGTGATGATAACAACTATCCTATTAGCTATGGAGTTCAATAATACAGGGTGTCCATAAAGTTTGTGTGCAATTTACTATGTTAAACTATTTTAAAATGCACATAAAGTTTATGTCCACCCTGTATATAACCACACAATTATATACAAAAGATGACAATTACTATCAATAGTAATTATACAAAAGAAGACCATTATTATTAATAGTAATGAAGGCAGTTCCTTCTTCATTGCTTATGGCTCTACTGATATATTTTGGATGCTTATTGTGGGAAAATCTCTTAAATCTGCAGGGGAAACCTCTATTAACGCGTAGACTCGTTTTTTTTACAATCTTTTCCTCCATACAGGAAGTTACATAGTTTCACTTCTGTAAGACTGAGCACAACAATTAACAGAAACTAGTTGGTCACTCTGATCCTTATCCAGCAGAGTGATAGTAAAGGTATAATAACTGGCTCCTGGGGAGAGGGAAAGCTTTGACTTGTAACATTTGCTAATATCTGTAGTGTAATTCTCTACCATGATTGATTCACGCTATTAATGTGATGTCACTGAATATGGGATTGGGAAGAAATGCATGGTTGTAATACACATTATATTTCTAGATACAATAGAGATAGATAATCTCAAGAACAAAGGTAATAGTAAAATGCTGGAATAATAAGGAAGTGGTTAGTTTTCAGTATTTATTATGTTGTCTTTTAATTTAATTCAATTTTCAGTTAAAACATTTTATTAGAACCGTTTTGGAGAGAAGTATGAAGAACACTCAAAGATCAAAAAGTAGACCTTTTGGCAGTAGATGATCTGATACAATGTGAGGGCAGGGGAGTGAGGCAGTGGGGAGGGGGAGAACGGAGGGAGACGGGGGGTCAGGGTGCACATCTCTTGGGGGCAGGACACAATTATAAGAGGGACTTTATCTGACAAATGCAATCAGTGTAACCTAATTCTTTGTACCCTCAACGAATCCCAAACAATAAAAAACAAAAAACAAGTTCAGTCCTGGATTTGACCAAAAAAAAAAAAAAAGTAGACCTTCCATTTGCTCCTGCAATCCCATTACTAGGTATCTACACAGACGAACAAAAATCATTTTACCACAAAGACATTTGACCAGAATATTTATTGCAGCTCAATTCATAATTGCTAAGTTGTGGAAGCAACCCAAGTGCCCATCAATCCACAAATGTATCAACAAACTGTGGTATATGTATACCATGGAATATTATGCAGCCATTAAAAAAGATGGAGACTTTACATTTTTTACATTTACCTGGATGGAGTTGAAATAAATTCTTCTTAGTAAAGTATCACAAGAATGGAAAAATAAATATCCAATGTTCTCAAAACTAATATGAAACCAATTTATAAACAATTGCATGCTCATATGAACAATAAAACACAAGTATAGTCTAATATGGGGGTAGAGGGAGGTGGGAGGATAATTGGCAGAAAGAGGGGGCTATGGGGGGGGCTCTCACCTAAGTGCACATTGTGAAGGTGTATAACACACCCCCTGGGTGAAGGGCTCTTTTGCAAACGGAACTTTACCCTGTGAGAACAATGTAACTTAAAAAATGTACCCTCATATTAATTAGAAATTAAAAAGAGACATTTTATTTTTAATAATGTCGATGTTTGACAATCCGCTTACAAAATTTCCATAAGCCAACACTAGCTAGCTCCAATGTACCACTGTAGTTACCCATCTCTTAGCTCTATGTCTCTAGCAGACAAGCAGTTCCAAAAATCAAAGGATAGAAACGATCTTTTTGTCTAATAGATAACTGATATCAGCTTTTAAAGGTGTGAAGAATTGTTGCTCTAACTATGAACTGCGTATTAAAGGTTTACATAGAGCTTTCTCTGTGCCTGACATTCTAGGTATTTTACGAATATTATTCACTCATTGTACTCTCACAGCAAGCATTTGAGATAGGTATTGCTATTTATCTCATTTTATAGACGAAATTGAGGAACAAAGGAGTATTAAATAACATACCCTTTGTCACACAGCAGTCCTGATTTGAGCACAAGTAGTCGGATGCTATAGCCTACGCTGTGACCCTTGCTGTGTTGCTTCCACTTCCCTAACTGCTATTTGCATTGCTAAGAACCAGTATTAAAATCATCAAGTAATTCTTTTCCTAAATTTGAAAAAAAAAGAAAAAAAGAAAAAAATATCCCCAACATCTCAAAGCCATGTACTTTTAAAAGAACTGAAATTATTTCTAGGCTTGAACACAAAGCAATCTATTTTAGAGACATTTGATGTTAGATTTACAATTTTACAAGTTAATTTGTAGGTCTGAACTGAGGTGCCAATTTTAAAAGAACTACCATCTAATTTTCCTATGAGAAAGGAATTTATTATACTGAGAGATGGTTGTGACCTATAAATAACCAGTATTTCAAATATAAAAAATAATTACTAAGAAAATAATTTTAAAAACTGTACAGATTTTTCTGACTTGTGCTTCAAATACTCCTCAATATTAGACTTGCATAAGTGCTGTCTTAACAGACATGATTTTGGACCTGTGATTTGATTTTTTGTACCCAATTACAAACATCATCATTGTTTTAGGAGAAAAAGGGCAAATTACACACACACACACACACACATATATATATATTTATAAAATATATATAATTATATACATTTATTTACAAAAATAAATATATATAACTTTTTAACAAATATATATATTTACATATATAATTTGTGAGAGAGAGAAAGAGAGGGTTCCAAAAAAATGTATACACATTTTAAGAAACGTCAAAACTGTATTAATATTGTGCTACTCAAGTCACGTTTGGCTTCTGCAGTTATAAGAAATACAATACACAATATACAAGATAACAAACATTAACAGTATACACTGAGTATTTTGATTTTAATGCATTTTTTCCTTGCTTAAAATGTGCACATGTTTTTGACACCCCTTGTATTTAATATATACACACGCATGATGTAGAAGATTTTTTATAAAGTCTCAAACCCCAAACTTGAAATGTTGACATAATTAGGTACGAGTTATTTCTAGTTAGAAGAGACTCACCCAGAGAGCTAAACGCTATAGTATATGAAAGGAACAACATGGTAAAAATACTTCCCGAAGTTACTTGGTGGTCCCCAGTGCTCTATCTACCTGTCACTATTTTTTTTCAAATAGAGACTTTAGAAACAGTCTAGTTCCCAGTTAAAGAGAAGTGGAAGAACTAACATTTGTTTCCTGCATTTTTCTTCCCAACAAAGAAAGATGCAGAGGAGAAAAAGGAAAGATGCATACCAATATGCATCAAAACTCAGTGTTTTTAAAGTTGGAGTTCTTTCGTTCCTTGTTAAATTATGGGGTTGTTTCCTTGAACTCTGATACTCAGACATACGAAAAGCCAGCTTAAATGATTAAATCTAAACACAGTGCAGATGAGAGTGCAGGATTTCACCAGCAGTTGTTTCTGGGCATTTGCACAATGCTGGGGAAGTGATCTGGGCTCAGGTACTTTGATTTGCTTTGTTTAAAACAGTAGGATACAGTGGATTTCATTCTGTGCACTAATAAAATTCAGCATCAAACTTGCTGAAGCTTTCCTCACTAGAGTGTGAGCTGTCGTTCTGCATAATCAGCCCGAGGAGAGAGCTGAAGAGGAGGGCAAGGAGATCTTTGCAAACTGTTTTCTGCTATGACTGTCTTTGCTGATGACTATTCACCTAATAAATTCAATCAATGTAAAAAGCGATTATGGATAACATACACATCTGTTTTTTCCTTCCCCAAACTTCCTATTTTTAAATGTCTCCTTACCCATAGGTAAATTCCTCCCTAAATTCTGAAGTTCAATATAATTGTTTTTTTTTTTTTTTTTTTAAATATGGAACGCTTCACGAATTTGCGTGTCATCCTTGCGCAGGGGCCATGCTAATCTTCTCTGTATCGTTCCAATTTTAGTATATGTGCTGCCGAAGCGAGCACAATATAATTGTTTTGGATGAAGTAATTGAAAACAAAAAACTTTCCTTTTGCAAATCTAAGTGAAAATTTGAGCCCAATTTTGTTTTATAGCAAAGCATGTCTTTTGGATTACTCTTTGTCAAGTATTAAATTTGTTACTGTAGGAGAGAGCTTCTGCTGGCTATTCTTATAGTACATTTTATATAAATCATTTTATATAAATTCAGTGTGCACTTCATTAAAAAAAAAAAAACTTTCAATATATCCACCCTATTCTCTTAGCAGATGACTTTGCTTCTGACCTCCTTGAGAAACAAGCAGCAAGAAGAGAATTTCCAGATTCCCACCACAACACCCACCAACACTTCATATACTCTGCTTGTCCATTCCCACCACAACACCCACCAACACTTCACACACTCTGCTTGTCTCCAGCAATCCTCTTGTCTCATTAAAACTTCAGCCCAACAATTATCCCCTCTTTATTCTAGCTCATTGCCATCAGCCTAAAAACGGGCTGTAGTATCTTCCATCCAGAAAACAATAAAACAAAAGCAAAACTTCTGTCTTGATCTCAATTTTTTTCTTGATGTGACGGATTGTGAGCCTGATTTCTTTTCCTTTTTTCTTTTGTTTTTTAGAATCATAACTGTGGGTTTATGGGTTCAGTGTACTGATTTGATAAACAATGTGAAATGCTTACATTGAACAGATTAACACATCCATCACAATTATACTCTTTCCTTAATAGTTTTGAAATGTATCATTGCAGCATGCACATTAGGTGAGGTCTTCCGAAATACCCTCCCTCCTCTCACCTCCCCCTCAAACTTTCTTGCAGCTACTAATCCCCTTTTCTCTGTTCCACTTTACCAAAAAACCCTTGGATGGGTTTGTCTATGTTCAATTCCTCTCTTCCCATGTTCTTTTAAATGGACTCAAGTCAAGCTGCCATTCATCCCATGCTACTAAAATCACTCACATCACTTTACATCAAGGGTCAATTCTCCGTTCTCAGCTTCCTTCACCTATGGCTGCAGTTGATCACTGCCTCTTTCTTGAAACATTTTTCAGTGACTGCAGATACAGAGCTTTCTCTCAGTTGTCCTTCACCACCAGCTGTTTCTTCTCTAACTCATTTGTTAGTTTCTTCTCACTTGCCCAGTCTCTGAAAGTTGGACTTTGGTACTCTAACAAGCCTTGGTACTCTAACCCCCTTTTGTCCTTACTTTTTCTTTTTTTTCTCTTCTTTCTCTACTTATAGTTGTTTGTTAGGTGACCTCACCCAGTCTCTTGATTTAAACACTATTGATACTCTGATGACATGGAATTCCATATTGTCACCCTGGGCCTCTCTGCTGATCTCCAAACTGGAAAATTCAGCTACGTTCGCTCCCTTACACACTGTCTATAGTCATCTCACTTTTAAACTGAAAGTGCCCACTACAGATCTCCTGATTGTACCTCAAACCTCTCCTCTCACAGTTTTTCCCTGCAGGGGAATGGAACTCCATCCTTCTAGTTGCTCAGGCCTAGAACACATTCTCGATCCTTCTCATTCTTTCATACCCCATGTCCAGTGCATCAACATCTCTCAGTGGCCGTGTTTTCAAGTTAGATGCAGAATTTGACCACTTCTACCACTTCCACCTTCATTAAATTCGTACATCCCTTATCTGGATTATTCTGCTAGCACTCTAACTGGTGGCCCTGCTACAGCCAGAGCAATTAAAAAAAAAAAAAGTGAGTCCATCTACATCACCTGCCTCCACCATCCCCAGCTTTTCTGACTCCATTTCCTAACTCTCCTTTTTGCTCACTGTGCTGAAGCCACACTGGCCTCCTTATTGTTCCTTGAACATTAAAAGTATTCTCTGGCTTTAAAGCCTTTGCTCTTGCTGGTCTTTCTGGCTAGAGAGCTGTTTCCTCTGATAGCCAAGGCAGGTCTCTGCTCATACGTCATTCAGCCAGTGACACCTTCCCTGGTCGCTCAGCATTAAATAGCGACCTCCTCTCCAACTTCTGGCACTCATTATTTACCTCTGTTTGCTTTCTTTTCCCTCTCTTCCCTCAGTAGGATGTCATTTCATACCTGTTAGAATGGCTATTATCAAGAAGTTGAAAGATAAGCATTGGTGAGGATGTGGAGAAAAGGGAATCCTTGTATGTTGTTGGCAAGAATGTAAATTAGCACAGCCATTTTGGAAAACAGCATGGAGGTCCCTCAAAAAACTAAAAACAGGATCACCATATGATCTATTAATCCACTTCTGAACATATATCCAAGGGAATTCAAATTGGCATGTCAAAGCAATGCTCGGACACTCTCGTGTTCACTGCAGCTTATTTACAATGGCCCATCGCTAGATGAATGGGGGAAGAAAACGTGTTACTTATGCACCAGGGAATCTAGTCAGCCTTAAAAAAGAAGAAAATTCTGTCATTTGCAACAGCATAGATGAACCCAGAAGAGATTACGCTAAGTGGACTAAGCCAGGGGCAGCATTTGTATGTGAAATCTAAAGAAGTTGAATGCATAGAAGAAGGCAGTAGAGTGGTGGTGACCAGGGTGTGGTGGGAGCTGGTAGACAGGGAAGGGAAATGTTGGGTCAAGGGTACAAAGTTTTAGTTAGACCAAAGAATGAAGTTCCGCTGATCTTTTGCACAGCATGGTAGAAGACAGCTAATAATAATGTGTTGTGTATTTTCAAAGTGTTAAAAGAGTGGATTTTAAATGTTCTCATCACAAATAAATGATAAGTATGTGAGGTGATGACATGTTAATTAGCCTGATTTGATCACTGCAAAATGTCTACATGTATCAAAACATCTCATGGTACCCCATAAATATACATATAAGTATTAGTTAATTTAAAAAGGAGAAACGTAAGCTTTCAAGAAAACATATTTACTTTTTTTTTTTTGAGACAGAGTCTCACTATGTCGCCCTGGGGGTAGAGTGCCGTGGCATCATAGCTCACAGCAATCCCAAACTCTTGGGGTTAAGCAATTCTCTTGCCTCAGCCTCTCAAGTAGCTGGGACTACGGGTGCCTATCACAACGCTCGGCTATTTTTATGTTGCAGTTGCTATTGTTTAGCTGGCTTCGGCTGGGTTCAAACCCCCCAGCCTCGGTGTATGTGGCCGATGCCGTAACCACTGTGCTATGGGCACTGAGCCAAAAACATGCTTACTTGTCATGCTTTCATTAGTTTTCTACTCTTGTATAACATGTTATTGCAAACTTAGCAGCTTCAGACAATGTTCATTAGCTCAAAGTTCTACAGGGTAAAAATATGGCATGGCATGATGGGGTTCTTTGCTGAAATCAAGGTGTCAGCTGGGATGAATTTTCATCTGGAGGCTCTGGGGAAACAAATTCCATTTTTGTTTTCAGCAGAATTCCATTTGCAATTATAGGACTGAGATTCTTGTTTTCTAACTGGGTATTGACTTGGAGCCGCACTCAGCCCCTAGGATAGATGGCATTCCTTGTCACATGACTCCCTCTGCTTTCAGGACAGCAATGGCACACAGAATCCTTCTCATACTTCCAATATGGCCTCCCTGAATCTGATGCTTAGAGTCAGATTCAAAGGGCTTTCATGTTGTTCAAGCCTAACAGGATAATCTCCCTATTTCAAGGTGAACTGATTACATATGCAAAGTCATTTCACAGCCCTACCTAGATTAGTATTTGGTTGAATAACTGGTAGAAGATGTGTGAATACCAGGAATGAAGAATTTGGGGGGCCACCTTAATGTTCTGCCTACTATAATGCTTATATTATTTATTTCATATAATGTCTAATCAGAGGTAGCCACTTTTATTTTGTTCCAAAGATAGGAAATATCACTAAGCAAAAATATATCAAAGACCACATATAAGTTGAAAGAACTCCATAACTAATTTTAACTCCATAACTAATTTATATAAAAGAAAAAGGTATAAGCTATCAAAGTAATCTATAATTAAAAATAATCATGGGATTATAAACATTTTCCCTTGATAAATCCAAAACATTAAAAAATATTTTTCTGTTTCATTCTATGATCAGTTAATAAGGGAGAGAAAGTGATTTAATAAAAAAGGGAAGAAAGAAAAGAAGGAAGCTAGCAAAGGGGCCAGAGGTAAAACAAAAGAGTAGAGATTAAAAAAATGCTTACTGCTCTTATAAATCGACTATAGCTGTATGCACAGTTACAGTCTATATAAAAAAAAGGAAGAGAGAGAATACATAAAAGGGATTATGGAAGGCTAAAGTCAGGCCTAGTAAATTTAGGCCTGACTAAATTTGAAGATGGTGGACTCAAAGTCTCCAGATCCTACCTCTCAATCTGATGTGGAATATCATCCAAGCTATCCCTGGTACAGCTGATTAAAATCTCCCTCACACTTGTCCAGTATGGTAACTTCCCCAACATCCTCAGTGGTGCCTCTGTCTGGCTCCTAACCTGCCCAGACTCTCTCGACCTGCAAGAAACTTAATTCAAAAACTTTTGTAACATTTGTTGAGTGCCTACTATCCAAGGCCTGATGGAATGGTACCCAGGTTCAGAACAGTGCCTCACACACAGTGGACACTCAAGAAAGAAATGTGACTGACTACAGAAATCTGCCTCTCATGAAGACTGATAGTTCACTGAATCTCCACATACTTGAAATTTTATTATTGTTAAAAGTTCTTTGTGCTCACCAGGGAAACTTTCTCACAAATATTTGCACAACTGTTATTTGTGGATTTTGACAACAGGGTAGTGTAGGACCTACAGACACACACTATCACAGACCAGATAAAATGAAGTCAAGATCACTGAGGTTTCCCACTCTATATATAAATAATGCAACTCTAAATACATCTACTCTACAATCATGTAGCATTTTGTTATTAGTATCCCTTTCTTTTAAATTAAAAAAAAAAAGGTTTATCTGGAAACCAGCTAACGAATATACATTTCTTTCAGGTAAAATTTGAAAAAACCATAAAAACAAAAATTTCCTTCAGACATTTGCCTTTAACAAGATTTGTTTAAAGTTTTATTTAATTTAGTTTTTAAAATATTTTAAAAACAGTGATAAAAACAACTTTCTAGAAGAGGTAATTTTTTCAAATCATAGCTCCCATGAAGTCAGATAAACTCAATATTGTTTATATTAAAGAGTTACAAATTCAAATAAAAGTAATTCAAACTTTGCTTTTTCTCTTCTGCAAAAAAAAAAAAAAGTCAGTTCTGACTGTATAGTTTCCTATCACTTAAAAAAAAAAAATTCATACTATGGCATTCAAGAGCATCCAAAGCATATATTCTCAGAAAAACACGTCCTTGAATGTTCACAGTAGTATTATTCATACTTGTCCCCAAATGAAAACAACCTAAGTATCCATTGGTGGCTGGATAAATAAATCGAGACCTAACAACACACTGTAATACCACCTGGCAATACTGATATTACAGACATACAGCATGCATGAATCACAGAAGTACTATACTGAGTGGAAAAAGATGGATACATAATAGTCTGTTATATGGAGTTTTAGAAAAGGCAAAACTAGAGTGACAATGCGGATCAGTGGCTGTCTGGGACAAGTGGTAAAGGGACTGATTACAGAGGAGCATATGAGATGGTTGTGAGGTGATGGGAATGTTCTAGAACATGATTATGGCAGTGTTATACAGCTGTATACATTTGTCAAACTCACTGAATTGTACATTTTGTTGTATATAAATTATATCTCAGTTTTAAATAGCAGGAGGAAATTTCTCGAAGCAGCAGTGTGAGCAATTCCATTAAGAAAAATTACCTCCATTAAAAAAGCAGCCGCATGAGCAAGCAATCCCATTACAAAATGGCTATAATCTTCCTTTCATCTTCATGTTCTGTCAGTCTCACTATGGTCTATCCACTGAGCTATTTCCTGGAACATACTATACACTTCTTCTATGCTTTTTCAGATGCTGTTCCTTCTACCTGAAATGCTTGTCTCTATGGCATAGAGTCATTCAATAACCACATTTGAATGATTTCAAAGACAATAGTCATGTACCAGAATCTCCTTGTCTGGCTGCCGGCAGATCTCTGATTTAGAAATTTCTTCAGTTGAGGAGTCTATCCAGAACTTTTTCTTTTGATATAAAATTTGCCTTATGAAATGCACAAATTTTAAGTGTACACTCACTGAATTTTCACAGATGCCCATACCTGTCTAACCCAAGCCCCTATCAAGATATAGCATTACCATCACACCAGAAAGATCCCTTTCCTAAAGATTCCTATTCCCATCCCTTCAGAGGTAGCCATTGTTCTGATTTATAAAAAGATATTATAGTTTTTACTTTTAGAATTTCCATATAGTTTGTAAAAATTATTTCCATTTGCTTGATTAGATATACTATCATTCCATTCATTACGAGTATGTTTTCCTTTACCTCATTGCACATAGTTATAACAAGCACTTTTAATTCTTATTCCAACATCTGGGTCTTTTTGGGGTTGTCCTTTGTTGACTGTCTTTTCCTTTGGGAATGAATTACATGTTCCTGTTTTTTTTTTTTCATATTGAATAGTTTTGGATCGTATTCTAGGAATCATGACCGTTATAGTGTAGAAACTCCAGATACTGTTACATTAACCTTTTTGTTTTGGCATGAAATTTAGTTGGCTGGACTCAAGCTATAAACTCTATTTCTTAGGCAGCAGCTTAAGTCTTAGATCAGTTCTTTTTCCCTTACCTTGGTTTGATTGCTTGCAATGTGTTCTGTACTTATACAGTTTGGGGTTAGCCAGAGACTTGAACAGAATTTATAGACAGGATTTGGGGGAGGGGGTTCTCTAGCTTTGGCTTTCTCCTTTCTAGAATTTCCCCCTTCACTTTCCAGCATCAATGATTACCTCAAACTCCATCTTCTAGTTCTATAGGCCAGAAAGACTGCACGTTATCACAGTTTAATTACCCCTTGGGTCCTGCTAGGGTTTGGAGTAGGGTAGGGTAAGTGAAGTGTGAGGGTACAAAATTTAAGAAAGCACTCACCCTTAGGCTTATGTAAGTGCTGGGTCCAGACCTAAGACTGAGTGCCTGGTGTCAGACAATAACTTCAAGGTCTCAGGTTCTTTCCATCTTTCTACTCTAGTATCCTTTGAGTAGGTGGTTCATCCTTACACTTTACATTTTCTGGCTGCAAGAAAGCCCCCAAAGGTATAGGCAACATATCCACATTAAAGGCAGGAAGAAAGGCGCAAAGGAAAAAGAGGAGGTCCCAGCTCCATCTGTCCTTAACCGTTAATTAAAGCTTTCTTCAGAAGTTTCTAAGCAGACTTTCCGTCGTATCCCACTGGTCAGAACTGGGGTCTGTGGCCAGTCCTGGAGGGAGGCCATTACTAAGAAAGCAACTGCCTGAGTTTATCTCTTTAGTGTAACAGAATGGGTAGGGCAAAACACCAAGTCTGCTTTACATGACAAGAAAACAGATGACAAGTGAGTAGAATAAAGTATTAAGGTTATAGGGTTTGTCAAAATGAGTATGCCTAAGACTTTGGGGATCCTAGGGTATCAGTGCAAATGAGTATGTAGCTAATAATTTGTGCTGAGATACTATCTCAAGATTGGGCTGCTTATAATGACATAAATAACCAGACATCCTTTTCAATCTTGCATCTCATATCTCTGTCTATTCTTCTAAATTATTACAGTTTTCCTTTATCTCCCATTGACTCTCACCTTTTAGTTTCAGCATTGCCATTCAAGGTATCTCAGAGCCCAATCTGAAATGTTTCATAGCCAATCTGAAAGGTTTCATTCTCTGTAAGAGATTTCCTGATTTTAACATAATTTCTGTAATTATTTTTCTGAGCTATTAGTACTCTAATACTTAATATCTTAAACTTTGCATTATGAGAATTCGTATAAGTATTTATGACTCTCTTCCCATAAACTGTTAATGCCTTGAGGAATTCTATTTTCACTCAGTATATCTATTTGTCTTTTGTGATTTCTGCAGGCTCTGTTTATAATGATGGGAACTCAGAACTTCACATTTTTTTTTTTTTTTTGTAGAGACAGTCTCACTTTATGGCCCTCGGTAGAGTGCCGTGGCATCACACAGCTCACAGCAACCTCCAACTCCTGGTCTTAAGCGATTCTCTTGCCTCAGCCTCCCAAGTAGCTGGGACTACAGGCACCCGCCACAATGCCCGGCTATTTTTTGGTTGCAGTTCAGCCGGGGCTGGGTTTGAACCCGCCACCCTCAGTATATGGGGCCGGCATCTTACTCACTGAGCCACAGGCGTCGCCCCAGAACTTCACATTTTTGTATAAGTCTAATTGTCCAAGATTCTTGTTCATAATTGAACCAAAATTTGTCTTCCTATTATTTCTGTCTGATGACCTGAGACTTAACTTCTGATGCTAGATACAATAATTGTGTCTGGAAGCAGTGTACATGTCTCTGGCAGCAAGCTGCCAACTAAGCAACATACTAGTTAACATGTAACTATTCACAAGCAGTCCCCAAGTCACAAAGATCTGACTTATATACAACTGTTTACAGATGGAGGCTACTACACTAAGTCCTTGAGTTACAAACATCTGACTGACGTATGACTTGCACTAACAGAGCCTATTACAGGCAATAGGTAAATGTATTTGTTCCAACTTACATACAAACTCTACTTACAAACTTACAGAACCTATCTCATATGTAACCTGGGGACTGTCTGTATAGTTAAAGACCATGAACACTGCATTTGGTTACCAGACATTTGTGTGAGCATGCGAAGTCCTGTATTTGAAATCTAATTATCAAATCTACTTTAAGAATCTAATTTATAAACACATGAAATCTTAAACTTCATTTTTTTTTTTTTTTTGAGACAGAGTCTCACTTTGTCACCCTGAGCAGAGTGCTGTGGTGTCACAGTTCACAGCAACCTCAAACTCTTGGGCTCAAGTGATCTTCTTGTCTCAGCCTCCTGATACAGGCGCCCACTACAATGCCCAGCTATTGTTTTTAGAAATAGCGTCTCGCCTTGCTCAGGCTGGTCTTGAACACCTCAGTTCAAGGAATCCATCCACCTCCGCCTCCCAAAGCACTAGCGTAACAAGTGTGAGCCACTGAGCCCGGCCTCCCACTCTTCTATTATTCCCTACTTTAGCACCCATCCATTTTGTAGTGGTTGATACAGGATCAGTTGCCATCCCACACTACTCATTGATAAGTTGACTAATAAGTATATAATTTTAATTTGAAAATATTATTCATGATTATTCATAAAAGATCAAATGCTTACAGCTAAATTAATACAACAAGAACTGATATTTAAAAAGTAGCGGTATTAAAAATTACTCTTTCTCATCTTGTCCAAGCACCATGTGTAAGGCATGAAATTAATTATAGAGAGGATTTTGAGAATAAGAGGAGGAATCTTTTTAATTTATAGGATTTCCTGTTTGAGAAGTATGCTTTAGTAATCTTAACTGTAATTATATGTTAACAATGAAAGTGAGACTATAATGTTTATTTTATTTGATGAGTTCTCAAAAATATAGTATTTAAAAAGTTTTCAGGATGATTAAAGCAAACAAATGCAAAGGCTATGCATTGAAACACAGTATCTCTATGCTTAGAAAATTCCAAATAGCCAAGACTCATTTTCCTTGTCTGAAGTATTTAAATATTATAACTACAAAAGAAAAGAAATAAACTAATACTGTAAGATTCCATTTATTCAATGATTATTAATACATTTTGGCAAAGAATATAGATTGAATTAAAATTTATATTGGATAAGGATTAACCATCAAAGTATCATATACTCATGAATATATTTTTTTACATATTTATGTATTTTATTTTAAATAAAATATATAAATGTATATTCACTTGTCAATCTTCATTAGGCCAAAATCTTTTTTTGTTGATTGGATCTCTGATTAGAGTTCTGTTTTGTTTTTCTTATTCTAGGGTTTTTGTATTATTCAGAAACTACGTTAAAAATACATCCTCCGTCATTTCTCGTTGTGGTTTCTTTAAAGTGGATTGAGAATTAAGAACAGTTATGAAATAATCCAAAACCAGAAAACCCTTCTGGACTTTTATAATTTCTCCCTAGTCTTGCACAGATGACTCCATCGTATCTAGTCAACAGCACTATAACCTCACCATTATCAGATCTCTCTAATGCATTCAACTTAATTTTTATGAAAACAACTTGTTTTTCTACATTCAGATTTCACCAATTTAGAAATTATATAACTAATTATAATAATAAGCATAACTGGCATTAAAATTTTTTAAAAACATATATTTTAACTGGTAGCAGCTGAAGTTCATGGTAGCTCCTGGGGGAGCCTCTTAGAAGCAGACATCACCTACGGGCATCTCAGTAGGCTTTACAGAGAGAATGGATGGGTTGCTTATCTGGCAAATGGGTTAAAAATAGAGATTAGTTAAGACAGCTTCCACTTTTTGGAGAAAAATGTTCCAAAAATACGATATTAAAGATTACGGAGTCTTTCTTATTTACTTAGAATATCAAGAAAAAAATTACTGTCAGGATAATTACTTAACTACTGAAAAGCATAGACTTTAAAACCATTCAGTTTGCCAAATTTTCCTTCTATTTCTGACCACTCCTTCGTAGTCTAGTTTCTTCTTTCTCTATAGACATCTAAATGTGCCTAGGGTTGTCTTCGATCTTCTTCTTTTCCTTACTTATATTTTTATCCTAGGTGAGCTCACCACTTTCCTATCTCTTAAAGTCATATATTTGCTGAAGACTTTGTACTTTATTTCTCCAGCCCAGCCCTTTCTTCTGTCTCCAGACTGGTATAAGCAACTCCCCACTAACACCTGCACTTACCTGTTCCACAGACAACTTATACTTAAGTTTTCTAAAATGAAACTGTAATTTATTTCTTCAAAGTCAATCCTCTCTGCAATCTTCCTATCTCATGGAGTGGATCTATTCTGACCTCCTCCCATTTCTTTGAGTAGGCAGCCCTTTTCCTCTCTCCTTCACTCAACAGGTAGCTGGCACCTACTCATCTTCCAAGTCTCAAATCTCACTATAGCCATGTACTTTCTCAGTTTGCAACTACATATTTCATGTATTTTTTTCTTTTGTTTATTGATTGTTTTTCCCAAACCATAAGCTCCATGAGGATGAGAATCATGTCTGTTTCATCCATCTCTACATACCATGAACCTAGCAAAATGCCTGGCACATAGTAGGCCCTCAAAAATGTTTGTTGAATAAATAAATAGCACTTTATTCTTATTTTAAGAATATTCACCACAATTTATAATTATATGACTATACTTTTAAAAATGTCCAATTATTCCCTACCATGTGTATGTTCCTGGAAGAGTATGTCTAATTTATTCTCCACTCAGTACTAAGTGTCTGACACACAGGGACTCAATCAGTGAGAAAGAAGAAAGGGAGGGAAGGAAGGAGTAGAAGCCATGGTGTGATTGAAGTAGAGAACAGATAGTAAAGGAGAATATAGATGGTAAATATAGAGATAGATGTTTTGAGTGCATTTATCAAGTCTTTGGGATATGGCAATACCTCCTTTGAACATTAAAAAACTATATTTTTATATATTTATATGTTTTATATAGTATATGTATTTTTTATATATTTTTACATATGTGTATGTTTCATTCTGACCCTATGCCAACAATTCAAACGCAAGATAAAAACATTCAGTCATTTCGTTTTTCTCACATAATGTAAATATCTGTACCTTTAGAAACAACTAGATCATTCAGTGTTTCACTTGAGAGTCAGATATTCGAAGTTATTTTAGATACAGCTGAAACTATCATTTTATGTTTTTAGTATTAGTGTAGGCAATTTGGATAGACCCATGTTTTTTTAAAATAAATAATTCTGAAATGAATGCTGTGCTATTTTGTCAAAGTCAGAGTGATAAGAAGCTTTTAGTGTTTAGTGATTTATGTTTAGTAGTAACGTTATATCAACGGCATCATGATTGATAAAAACTTTTGGTCATCATCAACATCTGAATGGGCTACAGAGAAAATTTCACTAGTCTTTTTATATTAAGGGCTGAGCCAACTGGAAAACCTGAAATCTGTCATATCATTTGACATATCAGAGAATCGGACAGTTGTTTGCTTTCTAGAGTGTGAATGCCCATTTAAAAAAATGAGATTTCTTTCCTTCTGGGTAGATGCCCAGTAATGGGATTGCAGGATAGAATGGGAGGTCTAGGTTGAGTGCTTTGAGGTTTCTCCATACTTCCTTCCAGAAAGGTTGTACTAGTTTGCAGTCCCACCAGCAGTGTAAAAGTGTTCCCTTCTCTCCACAACCCAGAAGGAAAGAAATCCTTTTATCATAAGGACACTTGTACTAGTCTGTTTATTGCAGCTCAATTTACAATCGCCAAAATGTGGAAACAGCCTAAATGCCCACCAACCCAGGAATGGATTAACAAGCTGTGGTATATGTATACCATGGAATACTATTCAGCCATTAAAAAAAATGGAGACTTTACATCCTTCGTATTAACCTGGATGGAAGTGGAAGACATTATTCTTAGTAAAGCATCACAAGAATGGAGAAGCATGAATCCTATGTACTCAATCTTGATATGAGGACAATTAATGACAATTAAGGTTATGGGGGGGAGAGCAGAAAGAGGGATGGAGGGAGGGGGGTGGGGCCTTAGTATGTGTCACACTTTATGGGGGCAAGACATGATTGCAAGAGGGACTTTACCTAACAATTGCAATCAGTGTAACTGGCTTATTGTACCCTCAATGAATCCCCAACAATAAAAAAAAAAAAAAAAAAGAAAAAAAATGAGATTATATATTAACAGCAGATGGTAACAATATGAAAGGTTCATTGAAGAGACAATAGATCAAAAATATCTGTTTACTGGCTTGGCGCCTATAGCTCAGTGGCTAGGGTGCTGGCCACATACACGGAGGCTGGTGGGTTTGAACCTGGCCTGGGCCTGCCAAACAATAATAACTACTACAACAAAAAAACAGCCAGGCGTCATGGCAGGCAATTGTAGTCCCAGCTACTTGGGAGGCTGAGGCAAGAGAATCGCTTAAGCCCAAGAGTTTGAGGTTGCTGTGAGCTGTGATGCGGCACTCTACCCAGGGCAACATAGTGAGACTGTTTCCAAAAAAAAAAAATCTATATCTATATCTATATCTATCTGTTTACTAGAATATCAGATTAAAGAGTCAGAGTTTCTGCCTACTAAGAATTCCAAGATTACATCAGAAACAGAAATAAATTTATGTACACACAAAAGCACATTATATTAAAAAAACTTAAGAGTGAATCTTTAAATATTTACCTCCTAAGAAATTTCCTTCCAGAAACATTCTTAATTATATTCAGCTTATTAACTCATCTGTAATAGAATACCACGGTGTATTTATTTTTCATTAATAAGAGGTTTGATTAAAAACTTTACACAGAAAGTGCTGACTCCTATTTTATTATTTGTGGTAGGTGTGCAGAGAGGGAATGCATTGGTTTTCTACAGGAAATACTATAGAGATTTGAAATGTAGGTCACATAACAGAATTGCTACAAGAGAAGAGGAAAAAGGCCTACAGTTTTTTGTCTTTCACTAAGAAAATCATATTTAAACAAAAATTATCTGTTTTGTAATTACATTTGGTTAACGTACATGAAATTAGTTACAATCACAGTTATCCTTTGCTGACCTCTTCACAGTCTTCACATGTTACCATTATACACAAGGAAGTTTACATTCAGTGTGTATTACAGGACAGAAAGCCAGATAATAAAATTTGTGCTTCTGTGAAATTTTTAATCTGGAGATCTCAAAACCATTTTAAATACCAATTAAATTTCTGGAGCATCATTACGCAGTGGAATTCAGATGGGGAAACCTGGTACGTCACATGACAAGTCAGTAACTAAACAGGAAGAGAGCGCCTGGTATACTCCCATAGATTCACTTCTTGGCTTCATGGTTTTCTGAATGTGATATTATGGTAATCACATATCCACGGCTGTGATTTAGTTGCTAATGATCCTTGGAAATAGCACAAACACTAACAACATATTTCAGCATACGATATTTGCTCTATATTCCCAAATGTAAACATGCTCCAAAGCAATATTTTGAGTGCATTTATCAGGTCTTTGGGCTATGGCAATACCTCCTTTGAACATTAAAAAATATATGTTTTTATGTATGTGTATGTTTCATTAAGTTTTTTAGTTCTTGAGACATAAGTAGCTCAGAGATTTCAGTTGAAATATAAACAATCAAACAAGGCATATTCTTTGGAGTTTGTCTTTACAGGTACCAAGACCTAAAACCATATTAAAACCTTTGTCAACTATTCCGAAAAGAATTGAAGGAAAAAATCTTACCCTGCTTCTGTCATTTCCCACTATGGTTAAACCTAGCACATAAATTATGTCTGATTAGTCAAATTTATTCAGCTTTGAATCCTGAATTGTAATTTTAAAAAAATCATTTCTAGATGCTGGAGGATGATATCTTTGTATCATAGCAAATGTTCCTATTATTTAGGTCTGCTTTCCTTTGCAATTGCCTTAAACTTTTAAGTTTCAGATTCACTACTGGGAGAACTCTGCTGAGGAATTATTTTAAACTGTGATTGGGCTAGAGATTAAAATATGCTAGTAAACAGCATATAACACAATAACTGTTACTGCATTTCATGAAAGAGAAAACAAACAATTGTTTCTTCTGAAGAACAAAAGAGCTGGTGTATTTTAAACTCTGAAACATACGAGCAGTAGTACACAGTCAGTCACTCTTTTTTTTTTTTTTAACAGGGTCTTGCTCTGTCATCCCAGCTAGAGTGCAGTGGCATCATCATAGTTCACTGCAATCTCCAACTCCTGGGCTCAAGTGAACCTCCAGCTTCAATCTCCAGAGTAACTGGGAATACCAGGCATGTGTCATCACGCCCAGCAAAATTTTCTATTTTTTTGTAGAGAGGAGACCTTGCTCTTGCTCAAGCTGGTCTCAAACTCCTGACCTTAGGCAATCCTTTCACCTTGGCCTCCTAAAGTGCTAGGATTACAGGTGGGAGCCACTGTACCTGGATGAAGCAAGCAATGTAACCTGATCATTAATGTGAAATAAAAAAATAAAGGAAAGGCCACAATTTTTTTTTTTTTTTTGAAAGAGTATTATTCTGCCACCTTATGTAGAGTGCCATGGTATCATCATAGTTTACAGCAATCTCAAACTCTTGGGCTTGAGCAATCTTCTTGCTTCAGTCTCCCAAGTTGCTGGGACTACAGGTGTACGCCACCACACCCGGTTAGTTTTCTATTTTTGGTAGAGACAGGGGTCTCACTCTTGCTCAGGCTGATCTCAAGCTCCTGAGCCCAAGCAATCTACCCACTTCGGCCTCCCAGAGTGCTAGGATTATAGGCTGAGCCACCGTGCCTGGCTATGCTTACACTCTTAAAAAGCAAATTAGTCAACTATTTAAAGGACAACTTCAACATGAGTTGAAGTAAATGCAAATCTTCACCTGAAGATTTTGACTCAGAACAAATGAAAACATGGGAAAAATTACACAATTGATTGAATTAGGAACACACAAGTTTTTTTTTTTTTTTTTTGTAGAGACAGAGTCTCACTGTACCGCCCTCGGTAGAGTGCTGTGGCGTCACACGGCTCACAGCAACCTCTAACTCTTGGGCTTACGCGATTCTCTTGCCTCAGCCTCCCGAGCAGCTGGGACTACAGGCGCCCGCCACAACGCCCGGCTATTTTTTTATTGCAGTTTGGCCGGGGCTGGGTTTGAACCCACCACCCTCGGCATATGGGGCTGGCGTCCTACTCACTGAGCCATAGGCGCCGCCAACACACAAGTTTTTTGTTCTTTAAATCTATAAAAAGCCATACTCTCTATCAGGGGTGTCCAACCTGTAGCCCATGGGACACATGGTGATTTTGTGAGGACTTTTTTTGTTTATCTGTGGTGTTGGATATCACAAAAAGTATGCACAGACCTTGGACCTTTGTTTTGTTAATAAGCTTTGCTTAGTATTTGTGTATTTAATATGTAGCCTAAGACAACTCCTCTAGTGTGAGGCAGAAGAAAAAAAAAAGGTTGGATGCCCCTTCAATATATAGATATATTTTTCTTATCTTTGGGTTGTAAAAAAGAGCTAGATGGTTTAAAACTATGCTCAACGTGTTACATTTATGTTTTTAAAAAAGAATCAATGTGTTTCCTAAGGAAGTCTTTGGAGTTTGATTTATTGCCAGATACTAAGAAAAACTGCTGTGGTCTGTTTCCTTAAGTTAATGTCACATCTACTTAAGCAATAAAACAAAAACATTTTACTGTTTATAAAAACTCTCCAACTCAAAGCATATCAATATACTTCACAGAACCATACCAGTACGTTATTAATAAAGACCAATCTACCTTTTCATACCAACTTACATTACAGTATTAAGACGGGGAAAAGATAGTCAATAAAAAATAAAATTAACAAAGAACTTGCTCTCAAAGAAAGGATTTTATGGGTGCTTCAATTATTTTTTTCTGAGTCTCAAGTCAGAAGAGTAATTGAGAGTGTGCCAACAAACTTGAAATCAAGGTTGGCTCTGGAATATGGGAACTATGATTGCCACCCTCAAAGGGCCCATTGTGTTCAATGGGGAGAATTTACGACTTATTTTCATTTTTAATCATGAAGTTAGGAGAGAGGTGTTTTATCTTTTATGGCCATGTTTTGTCTTGATGTTATTCGACCAATTATTTTAACCAAAAGTCTAACAAGGCCATTTTTCTTAATATCCTCTCTATTTAAAGGCACTTAAAATGAATATTAAACCTTTCATGAAATAAAAGAAGAAATGATTTTCCCTTGGAATCTCTATCACTTAAATAGTTTACAATTACCCCAGACTTAGAAACATTTCTGTTACCATAATTTGCATGTAGGACACACAGTTGTGATGTGGCACCCTAAGGGACATGTTATATTAATGGGCCATCCAGTCATTTGATTATAATTGTATGGTTAGTGGCTTTTTAGGAAAATAACTCTGATACAGACAATCAAATACTTTAATTAGTTTACTATCCTGTTTTCTTTTAGAACCAAATCCAGGCCATATTTGACTTTAATGTGAAGTACAATACAATGCAACTTTAAGGTCATTATAGGCAAATATAATCCTCAACTGGGCTCCTCTGTTCCTCATACCAGTTCAGTTCCCAGAAAGAAAGCTGACTTTCAATTAGATTATATTTGTAATTAGTATTGGCAGATCAAGGAAAATGACAAAATTATGGCACATCAAGAGAATGGAAGATGGGGGTAGGCAGAGCAAGATGGCAGACTAGAGACAGCTTCTTTGCAACTGGGTGTGGTGAGATTGGGGAGAGAAGACTCCAGGCACCTCTTGCTTGTGGATTCTACCCAGAAACAATTCTTTGGAGGCACAGAGAGGTAGCGGGAGTCTTCAGGACTCCAAGATGAGGATGAAAGCAGTGGAGAAGCAGCAAGTGTTTGCCAACGGTCAGAGGCTAGCCAGCTGTGGCGGCTGTTGTGGCAGCAGCTACAACAGCTGGTAGAGTTTGCAGACAGGCAAGGCCTTCCCCAGGCCTCCCCTGAGGGTTTTCTTGTTTTCTTTTTTTTGGACTTGGGCACTTGGTTTAATTACCTTGGGAGACCTTGGGCAAGTGAGCAAGAGCCCAGGGCTGAGCTGGTGGGGCAGAACAGACCTTTCATTGTTCCGCTGCAGGCTGGGTGCAGCCATTGTGGGAGACCTGCCTTGCAGGCTTGGCCCTCAGGGTCCTAGACGGAGGCCTGTTCTGGTGCGCCTGATAAGTGGGCAGCCACTTCTGGAGAGATCAGAGCAACACTCACTTTCCTAGGAAAGCCACTGCTTAGCTAGGGGTCACAGTTTGGAAAGTGTGTCTATTAAGTGCAGAGGAGAGATTCAGAGTCCCCATCCTGTGGGGTTTGAGAGCAAAGTCAGCAGAGGTTTCCAATCTCCACCTTATATAGCTGTATCAGCGATGTGATTAGCATCTCATACTGCAGATCAACTGTTGCCCAGGCAATATTCAGCAGTATATATATATATATATATGTATATTTTTTTTTCTTTTCAACTTTCCCCCACCTTTTTCCCATTAGATTTTTCTTTTTTTCTTTGTTTTTTCTCATGTAAATATAATTTTTCATGTTGCCTTTTTTAAGAATAAGGGCTTCATTTTTGCTAGTTTTTCTGACCCGGTTGTTTGTCCCCCCCCCCCACAAATTTTATCCTGTAAGGTCTTTTGTTTGTTTTAGTTTGATTTATAGTATTTGTTTTTCTTTTCTATTTAGTGGAGGTAGGGTCCTGTGTCTTCTCAGGCTGGCAAAGAGCTGCAGACATCAAGGGATGACCCAACCCAGCCACCCCCCAAGTTTGTGGGTCAAAGTACCCTCTTGTACACCCTATTACTCCTGTCTCTCTCTTTCTGTTCCTTTCTTCTTTTTGTTAATCTTCCATTTTACTCACACCCTTTCTTTTCTCTTTGCGCTCTCTCTCTCTTTTTTTTTTCTTTTTATCTTTTATTCCTTTTTGCTCTTCACTCTTCATCCTTTTAGTCCTTTACCAAATGGACACTTAACACGTTGGGTCAGAGGCACAGTAACTCAAAAAGCAAGAGGAAGTGAAAGGAAAAAGTAGGGCAAGGAAACAGACAAAAAAACAAAAAAACAAAAAAACATTCATGAGGAAGAAACAGCAGAAAAATCTGGCAACATAAAAAACCAGAACAGAGCAATCCCCCCAAGGGTTCATGAGGTAGCTAGTGCAGAAGATTCCACCTATAAAGATATGTTAGAAATGACAGAAAGGAAATTTAAAATATGGATGGTAAAAACAATGAAGGAAATTGCTGAGAAAGTGAAAAATAACCAAAAGGAAATCCGAAAACAGAATCAAATATGAGATGAACGATATGAAGAATATAGAAAGGATATAGTGGAGCTGAAGGAATTGAAGCAATCAGGGAACTTAAAGATGTAGTAGAAAGTATCAATTACAGATTAGAAATGCAGAAGAAAGAATCTCAGAGGTAGAGGATAAAGCTCTTGAGCTAACTCAGCCTGTTAAAGAGACAGAAAAAAGAGCGAGAAAGGAGAACATTCACTGACAGAATTATGGGACTTCATGAAGCATTCAAACACATGAGTTATAGGTATCCCAGAAGAGGAATGGAAGCCCTACTAGAGGATATCATAAACGAAAATTTCCCAAATATTACCAAAGATTATGACACAATCCTTTCAGAGGGATATCAGACACTAGGTCATCTCAACTCAAATAGATGTTCTCCAAGACACATTTTCATGAACCCATCCAAAGTCAAGACAAAAGAAAACATTCTGCAAGCTGCCAGGAGTAAGCATCAATTGACCTACAGGGGCAAATCCATCAGGGTGACTGTGAACTTCTCAAACGAAACTTTTCAAGCCAGAAGACAATGGTCATCTACCTTTAATCTACTTAAACAAAACAATTTTCAGCCAAGAATTCTATATCCTGCTAAGCTAAGCTTTGAAAGTGATGGAGAAATCAAATCATTTAGTGATATGCAAACACTGAGGAAGTTTGCCACGAGACCAAGCACTACAGGAAATACTTAGACCTATTCTATACACTGACCATCACAATGGACCATAAGCAAAGTAAACATCCAGAAACAAAAGGACAAAACCTAGCTTCCATAATGATGAAAAGATAAAACTGAGCAATGAAGTTTCGCAAAATAAGATGAATAGAACTCCACCACACACAGTTATCTCAATAAATGTTAATGGTTTGAAGTCTCCACTGAAAAGGCATAAGATGACTGATTGGATAATAAAGCACAAGCCATCCATTTTCTGTCTGCAGGAAACACAACTAGCCTCAAAGGACAAAGTAAAACTCAGGGTTAAGGAATAGAAGGCAATTTTTTAGCAAATGGAAATCAGAAGAAAAGAGGGGTTGAAATCTTATTTTCAAATCCAAGAGGATTTAAAGCAACTAAAGTCACCAAACACAAAGATGGACACTTAGTATTAGTCAAGGGAACAATAAAACAAGAAGACATTTCAATCCTTAGAAAACCCCAGAGACTCAACCACAAAACTTCTATAGGTCATTAGGAAATACAGTAATGACTCACGGTATAAAATAAGTGTCTAGAAATCAGTAGCTGTTGTATACACCAATAATAGCCAAGTTGAGATGCAAATTAAGGACACAATTCCCTTCACAGTAGCTTCAAAGAAATGAAATGAAGAGGTGAAAGATCTTTTCAAAGAGAATTATAAAACTCCAAGAAAAGAAATTGCAGAAGACACTAACAAATGGAAGAATATACCATGTTCTTGACTGGGAAGAATCAACATTTGCAAAATGTCTATTCTACCCAAAGCAATCTACAGATTCAATGTAATCCCCATTAAAATATGACATCATATTTTGAAGAACTGAAAAAAATAGTACCTCGTTTTGTATGGAACCAGAAAAAACCCCATATAGTTAAGGCTATTCTTAGTAATAAAAACAAAGTTGGAAGCATCACCTACCAGACTTCAGGCTACATTACAAGTCCACAGTAATCAAAACAGCATGGTATTGGCACAAAAATAGAGACATAGAGATAGGGAACAGAATAGAAAACCAGGAGATAAAATCAGTCTCTACTTGCCATGTGATCTTTGATAAACCAAACAAAAGCATACAGTGGGGGAAAAGAATACCTATTCAACAAATGGTGCTAGGAGAACTGGATAAACATATGTACAAGACTGAAACTCGACCCTCACCTTGCATCCCTTACAAAAAGTGACTCAAGATGGATAAGGGACTTAAATCTAAGACATGAAATGACAAAAATCTTAGAAAAAAGTGTGGGGAAAACTCTTGATGATGTTGGACTGGGGAAAGCTCTTATGACAAAGACTTTAGTGGCCATTGCAACAACAACAAAAATTAGCAAATGGGACCTAATTAAGCTGAAAACCTGCCTAGCTAAGGACACAAGTAAAGCAAAAATACAACCTTTACAATGGGAAAAGATATTTGCAGGATATCAATTTGACAAAGGGTTGTTAACTAGAATCTACAGAGAACTCAAATTAATCAACAGAAGAATAAACAATCCCATCTACCTCTGGGCAAGAGATATGAACGGAACCTTCTCTGCCAAAGACAGAAGAATGGCTAAGAGACATTTGAAAAAATGTTCATTATCCCTGATCATCAGAGAAATGCAAATCAAAACCACCCTGAGATATCACTTAATCCATTGAGAATGACCCATATCACAATGTCTCAAAGCTGTAGATGCTGGTGTGGATGTGGAGAGAAGGGAACACTTTTACATTGCTAGTGGGACTGCAAACTAATACAACCTTTTTGGGAGGAAGTATGAAGAATTGTCAAAGAACTCAAATTAGACATCTCATTTGATCCTGCAATCCCATTACTAGGCATCTACCCAGAAGAAAAATAAATCATTTTATAGGGACATTTGCACTAGATTGTTTATCACAGCTCAATTTACAATTGCCAAAATGTGGAAACAACCTAAATACCCACCAACCCAGGAATGGATTAATAAGCTGTGGTATTATGTATACCATGGAATACTATTCAGCCATTAAAAAGATGGAGACTTTATATCTTTTGTATTAACCCGTATGGAGCTGGAACACAGTCTTCTTAGTAAAGCATCACAAGAATGGAGAAGCAAGAATCCAATGCACTCATGATCTAATTCAAGGGGTGGGGTAGGAAAATGAGGGATTGGTGAGAGTGGAGGAGGGAAGGGAAGGGGAGGTCACAGGCAAACCTTTTGAAGATGAGACTCTATTATAAGAGGGACTTTACCTAACAACCGCAATTAGTGTAATCTAATTCTTTGTACCCTCCACGAATCCCAAACAATAAAAAAAAAAAAAAAAAGAGAGAGAGAATGGCAGATAAAATGACTAAAGAGGTGAGAAGACGTCCAAATGAGTGCCAAACAGAAAAAAACAGGACAGGTAAGACTGGAAAGGTAGAAAAAGGGGTCAACTCTGTGTTGGATATCGTGTATCAGCACAAAGTTACAAAAAATTAGTTGCTCCTCCATTTTACAGGTAGGAAAACTGAGGTACAGAAAAGTTAAGAAACTCACCAAGATCATGCTGCTTGTAAGACTCAGAGACAGGATTTGAACACAAGCAATCCTGTTCTTGAGCTCATGCTGTTAACCACTACACACTTCTCCCACTGTACAAACCAAGACAAAACAACCAGTCAACCAAAAAACCCTACAAAAGTGTTAGCAAGTTTTAAAAAGCAGGAAAAAAGGGCTAAAAGTAATTAGGTCAAAATGTAAACAATGGTTGCTTCTCAGTGAGCAATTTTTCCTGCTTGTCCATTCTCTTAAGATCTCTTCAAAATAAAAGTAAAGTTTAACACTTGTTTTTTAGTAACAACAAAAAATAAAATTAAAATATTGCTGGCCTACTAACATTTTTCCTTTTATCTTAGCACTTCTCAATTTAGAAAAACTATGCATATAGTTAAATGATACTTTTTTGACAGTTATCAGAGAACATTTCACTAGAAAGTCACAGGAATCTGGGCATAGGCAGGAATTCAAATAAAGTAACTTTTAACATATGTTACAGAGTCAGTATAGATTCAGTTGAATTTCCTATACATTTTTCTCTTAATTTATTGTCTATTACTAGTATCTAAAGTGTATAACACAATGTTTTGATATACATATACATGGTGAAATGATGACTGTAAGTAAAGTAACATACCTATTGCCTTCCATGGTTACTTCTCTTTGTGTGTGTATCGTAAGAGCAGCAAATTTTCAATATACAATACCCTATACCTTTTTTTTAATCCTACATTTTTTAAAGTACAGAGTTATATAACTGATATTTATAAAGTGACCAAGAGGGTCAGAGGTGTTGAAATGCTTTAGGAATCACAGAAGAGAGATTAAACTGACATTCAAAACAGTGTTGAAATAAAATGTATTTCTGCCCTTAACGATCCACTGAACCTTCTCTCTTTTTTTTGAATTAAAAGAAATTTAAATTAAAAAAAATTTTTTTTTGACACAGGGTCTTGCTCCATTGCCTGGGCTAGAGTGCTGTGGTGTCATCATAGCTCACAGCAACCTTAAACTCCTTGGCTCAAGGGATCCTCCTCCTTTAGCTTCCTGAGTAGCTGGGACTACAGGCCTGTGCCACCGGCGTGGCTAATTTTTCTATTTTTAATAGAGATAGGGTCTCACCCCTGCCTGGGCTGGTCTTAGACTTGTGGCCTCAAGCAATCCTCTCTCCCGCCTTGGCCTCCCAAAATGCTAAGATTTCAGGGGTGAGCCAATGCATCTGGCCTGAATCTTCTCTTTTTAAGGTCACAAATGCTTATAATTTCAGTCAATCCTCTTCTCACTTGTTGATCTCCTCTTATCAGCATTTAGCACTGTCACAACTCTCTTCTTTATTAATAATCTATTCTTTATTTCTTCCTGTCAATCTGGCCTGTCTTCCTCCTCTGAGCTGTCCCTCTGTTATAGCCTCTCAATTCAATGTTAGGTCTTTGACCTAACAATCAAAACTACCTTAATAACCCCCCAAATAAATAACATCTCCAAATCATCACCTCTCTTCCAATTTCCCCCTAGACAGCATCTCAATATGTTTAGTATGGAACTTATTTTCCTAAACTCCCAGATGTGTCTTTCCTGATGAGATCCTTGATTTATTTAATGGTTCAACCAATCTCCAGTAATCCAGGTTCAAAAATCCATTTCATTTTTATTCCTCTTTCTTGTTTTTCTTGGAAAATTATTAGTCCTATATAATCTGCCTCTGCAATTATTCATTTAGTTATCCAATAAATCCCCGACTGCTGTAGTTGATACTAGGGTTGTCGTGGTGAGGACTTTGGCTTTCTGGAGCTTACATTCCAGTGAAGAAACAATTTCAGGTGGCAAATAAGTTGTATTAGAATAAAATAAGGGCAGATCAAGAAGGAGTGGCACTAATGAAGGGGCTGATCAGGAAAAGGCTCTCTCAAAAGGCGACAGCAAAGCCGAGACCTGAATGTAATGAGTGAGTCTTGTGAGCATCCGAGGAAATACCAGTCCAGCCAGGTGGGACAGCAAATGCAAAGACCCTAGGAATAGGTTTGCAGGAATAGGTTTGAAGAACTACAAAAAGACTAATAGGACTGGTGTACAGTAAGCCAGGGAAGAGTGGTGGACAATGATATCAGACAGCTAGTCAGGGCCAAAGGTGAAGGTGGATGTCCTACCCAAATTGTACTGCTGCTTAAAAGAGTGAAATGTTACTTTGGAATTGTTTTCAGGGCCTTCGTTATATATTTTCTTCATCACATATTATCAGAGGAGTAATTTAATATGATAGGTCAAGTAAATCCATATTAGTAGAAATCTTTCACCATCTTTTAAGGTTTCCAGCTCTCAAGAAAGGAAAAAAAAAAAAGACCTGGGGTGGGGGACGGTGAGGGGAAGAGAATAGTTGTTTAAGAATGTAAGGACAACGTTATCTTTTTACAAAATGACAATGAACTATAAGATTATAATGATGACGATACTAAGGATGATGTGAATACCTGCCAGATGCCAGCCACTTTATTTGTAAACAGCTAGCTACTTCAGATTTATTATTACCTTAAATTCTCATAACAACCCTGTGAGTTGGTGATGTCTCCATCTTTTTAGATGAAAAAAATGAGACTCAGGGTGCTTACAGAACTCTAATAGCATGAAACTATTATGCGGTAGAGCTGGAATTGGAGCTCTGTGGTATATTGTCTTTTTACTATACTGTTTTGCCTATCTGCAAGTAGAAATAAATCTACTTTTTTAAATAAAGATATATCTTTGTATAGGGTACAAAGAATATTTATGTACAAATGGAAGGCTATTATGCAAATGTTATTTCATTTTGTACTGCAATGCTTACAGACAAGTATATCATTTTTCTATTTCATAAATGGAGCAAAAGTGAAATTGGATAACTTACCCAAAGTTGTAAAATCTCTTGTCTAGAATCCCATTTTCTCACTCAGTGTTTTCCCTATTCTACTTTGACTTTAACTTTATCAGCATCTGGGGGTTATTATAAAATAATTGAGAAACACCAATAGCATTGTGAAGTCCCCAAAACTAATCACTTTTTAAATCTAATCAATAATGTTGGTTAAGTTCATAAGGTCACAAATTTTCAAAAAATATTACTAAAATTCAGTTTTTGATTCTGCATCCTCAGTTTTAAAATCTTTACCTGGGAACATTTTTTATTCCCTCACTATGCATTGTTAAGTCATTGTGAGATTTTGTGATGCTTAAAAGTTCTTTTAAAATGTGCTTTAAATTTTAGAAGTAACGAATGCTCACTCTACAAAAAAAAAAAATCAAGCAATATACAAGTTACTAATAAAAAACCAGACAGCCTCCCAATCTTACCTCCCGAGAAAACCAATTTCATCAATGAATTTGATTAAAACAACTAAAGCCAAGGTAACCTTTTGCTTTATCCTGAATACAGCAGAACCTCTGTAAGTTGACCACCCAAAGTACTGTAACAAACTGGTGAACAGAGGGAGGTGCTCAACGTAAGGAACTTGGCCTACTATACTGATATGTACACGTGCATATCTGGTCTATGAAAATTAGGTTACATTAATGAGGTTGTCAATGTAGGGAGGTGGTCAACCATGGTCGTTCTACTCTACTTGTAAGTCATGAACATTAGGTAAGATGAGGTATATTTTGTTTAATGATTGCAATTAAAAATGAACTCCAAAACATAATCTTGTCATTTATAGAGCATTTTACATTTTGCAAAGCACTTTCATATTAAGTCACTTAATCCTTATAAAAAACTCTTAAATGCTGTATTCCCACAGTACCCTTTAGAGACAGGCAGTTACTAACACTGAGAGGTCACCATGTGTTACCAAATCTAAGGTGCCACCAATTATAAGACACACGCTGTTTTATACACCTCAAAAGAGAAAAAATAATCACCAAATCACTTGTGATATAATGTTTTAATTATACCCTGTGAGACTCACAGGACTTAAAAGGAACTCTGGACTTCGAAGACCAGAGTTAGAATTCCGGCATTATCCTTTCCAAGCTTGTGACTTAAATCTGTGGTCCCCAACCTCCAAGCCACAGACTGGTACAGGTCTGTGGCCTGTTAGGAACTGGGCCCCTCTGCAGGAGGTGAGTGGTGGCAGAGAAGTGGCAGAGAAGCGTCATCTGTATTTATTGCTGCTCCTAGAGCTTCCATCACCTTCTGAGCTCTTTTTCCTGTCCCATTCAGCGACGGCATTAAATTCCCATTGGTGTGTGAATCCTACCACTGGGTATGTGTGGGATCTAGGTTGTATGCTCCTTCTAAGAATCAAATAACCACCGTTCACACCCAGCACCCCCAGTTAGTGGAAACATTGTTTTCCATGAAACTGGTCCCTGGTATCAAAAATGTTGGAGACTGCTAACTTTAGTAAATGATTAAGTTCTCTGAGTCTTGATCTTTTCCTGTATTTTAAGTTAGAAATACTAGTGTCTGTCTCACAGGGTTGCTGTGAGGATTTCATGAACTTCACATTTTAATGTAAAATGAACTTTTAAACTGCAAAACTGATAAAATTTAAAAACTTTCCATATATCTAACATTATTTTTGAACATATTACCTGTAATTGTAATATTAATATTCTGTTGTTGAAGGCAGGAATTTAACTTATGGATCTAAATTATTTTATCAAATTAAATAGTTATGAAAGCTGTTACTACACACATTTTCATACTGCTGGCTCTGCCCTCATGTGAACAGAAGAAAATACCTATTCTACCAACCCAAAAGAATGCATTTGGTTTGGAGAAGGACATTTTCAGGACTTAAGGGAAAATATTTCTTTTTGGAATCATTTACTGCCATGACACTGTCCCGTTAATAGGACTGAAACATGAACCGTACTTTAGGCTTTCTATGTAGCATCATCATAGTCAGTTCTAATTGTTAAAGAAATGGGAAGTTTAGGTTTTAGAAGAGTGATATACTTTCTGCAAGCTTAGAAGTGGTCCTTGCAATTTTTTCTGCTTTTGTGTTTAAAACCATTTTATGTGATAGTCTGTTTACCATGTTAGTACCTAGGTACATAGATTTTACCTAATTAAATCCTAGATATTGCGCACCCCTGACAACTACTATATTCCTGCCTCGTACAAGAAATTAAGTCTCTCTTGTCTAGCAATGCCTTCATTCCTTAAGGTTGCTGGTAGTACATGTGATTAAAGTATGTATCTGAAATACTTTCTTGCAAATTATCTCCTATGAAAACCCCATGTTATGTGGTAGCTTTGGGATTGATTCACACTAGATATTTGGTTTTGTATATGAAACACCAGAAAAGTGGGAACTTCTTGATTTTTATAACTGAAAAACTGCACAGATGCGCTTCCTGTGCAGCAATAGAGGTGAGTAGATTGCTGTTGTTGGTAGTATAAAATAATTTCAATATTTACATTTCTCAGGAATTTGGTGAAAAAATCGAATACCAAGACTTGATTAATGCGCATAGGAACGAAAGGGAAATGTGGGGTAGTCTCAGATGCAAGATGATGTCATGTAATTGCTCTGTGGGATCAGACTTTTGTCTATTCCCTGATCCAATATGCACATTAATATCAAAGTTTAAACATTAATATTAAATTTCAGGTGTTCCAAAAAGTTATACACATGAACACACTACTCATCTGTTTTTTTTTAAATAAATATTTGTCCTCTGCTTCTCCAAATCTAGCCCGAGTTACCCTCATCTGCTACCTCAACCACTGCCATAGCCAGTTGGTCTTCCTGCTCTCTAAACTCTTGTTACGTTTGCAGTCCAGTTTCAAATAAATGCCTGTAGGATCCTTCACTATGCAGGTCATATAATGTTATTCCTTCTGCTTCAAACCACCAAGGGCTTTCTGTTATTCTTAAAAGAAAATGCAAACTCCTTAGCATGGTGTTCAAAGCCCTGCGTGGTCTGGCTTCTTCCTGCAGTCCCACCCTTATCCCACACTACTCCCCTGCTTGCTCATATGTGTCAGATACCCGGGCTTTATCTTTTTTTCCTGTCCAAACGTGGAGTTTGTTCCTAGGTCTCGGCTTCTGCCCTGGGGTTGAAAAAGTCTTCCCATAGATTTTCTCCTGACTTGAGTCCAATGTCACCAGTTCCAACAGGACTTTTTTTTTTTTTTGAGACACAGTCTTATTATGTCACCCTCTGTGGAGTGCGGTGGCATCACAGCTCATAGCAACCTCTAATTCTTGGGCTTAAGCAATTCTCTTGCCTCAGCCTCCCAAGTTGCTGGGACTACAGGCGCCTGCCACAGGCCTGGCTATTTTTTTTGCTGTTGTTGCAGTTGTTTAGCTGGCCTGGGCTGGGTTCGAACCCACCACTCTCAGTATATGTGGGTGGTGCCATAACTGTGCTACGGGCACCTAGCCCCAAGAGGGCTTCTTTATCCATCAGTCTAATATAGCATCCCAACTTACCTCTCTCAATTTCTCATTTGGTTTTATCATATGCATAACACCCATCAACTGTCTGGAATTATTTACTTATTTGCTTACTTGTTTGTCCATCTCTCCCCAAGACAATTTACCTAACAGCTTGATAGCAAGGGCCTTGCTTATGCTGTCATCCTAGGCTTCGGCCCATTATAGATAATAAATAGTTTTTGAAGGAGCAAAGTAATGGATGTAAACGATTATCTTTTCTTAAGTGATATATTTTTCTCATCGCTTTTTTTCCTCTGGAAATAAAATTGTACCAGGAAAGAAATTACTTTTCTTGAAACTAACAATAATTTGCCCATTTAAAACAAGTTAAACCACCCAAGATTAAATTTGATATGTTTTCTTAATGGAACCTTACAGCAGTGACCTACTTTCAATTTGCAACGATACAAGAGAAAATGTGAATTTCCTGTTTCCTCGAATGGTAAGACACCACAAATATTTATTGTGGTTATTATCTGGCTTTGAATAATCACGTTACCAGCGAACAGGTCTATCATACAAAAACCAGGTAACACTGCCTCTTAAAGAACACAGAATCGCATAATAAGCTACTCTACTCTGTGGAATATCATTCCAATTCTAGGAGAAGAAAGATATATCAATAGCATGATTACTTTGTGTGGAGGCAAATATCACAATGCCTATTTTAAATGGTACAGATGACTTCCATTAAGTAAACATGATTTCTCCTTTGATAATTTCATGCTAGTTAATAAAAATATGCTCTGGGCGAAATACAGAAAGCACTGATGAGTGGTTGAGGTGTAGAATAAGTAGAATGAGAAGATGCTGTATCAAGGCTGAGCTTTAGGTCTAACAGAAGGACCAGATTTGAAAGACAAGTCATGAAAAACTTCGGAAAGTTGCAGTTCTGCTTTTCTCCTGTTTCTCACAAAACCTTTTCTCATCTGCTTTGCTAACTTCTAATTAGCTTCAAAACGTAAATACAAAGGCACCTATCACTGATGTTCTATTTTTAAAAGTTAAAATACTGCTGATTTCAGATAGGAACACCTGAATTGATGCAGGAGGCTTGCACAGACAAATACATGCAATTACACGGTCACTGCTTGGTTAGGGAAATGTCCTTAATTTCGACTGGTTGAGTAAAAATGACATAATAATTTGTAACAGCTGAACAACCATATTATGGACTGAGTATCCCTTATCTGAAATGCTTGGGACCAAACGTGTCTTGGGTTTTGAATTTTCCTGGATTTTTTGAATATTTTATATACATGAGCTATCTTACAAATGGGAACCAACATTAACCATAAAATTCATTTATGTTTCATACATACCTTATACACGTAGCCTAAAGGTAATTTTTCACATCATTCTAAATACTGTAATTTTGTGCATGATTCAAAGTTTGTGTACAACTGAACCAACAGAAAGCAAAGGTATCATTATCTCAGCCACCCATGTGGACAGTCCATGGTTCTTTAACATCATGTGTGCTCAGAAAAGCTATTTTGAAGCAGAAGTGGGCTGGGAGGGTCTTTTTTTCCCCTCAAGGATGTTGTGTGCCTGTTTTTGAGCGCAACATGTCACATGAGATCTGTTTTCTACTTGGGGTGTTGTGTCGGTGCTCAAAAAATTTTGGAATTTGGAGCACTTCAAATTTTGACTTTTGGATAAGGGATGTGCCCAATCTGTATAAGAAATGTGTCAACAAAAATATGTACATGTACATAACTAGGCACATCTTTCATCATTTTCTTTACAAAAATACTAATAGGTAGGATCACTGAGATAAAATGTATGACCCCTGAAATCATTTTAACTTTCAAAACAACTCTTCCAAATGGACATTTTCAAAGCTCTTGATGTATGACACAAAATTTATTCCCAAGGATATTGTGCCAAGTTATATAGTAGGTGGGAGTGTTTACTTTCAACTTTAATTAGTGGTAAGCCCAGATGGCTCCTAAATTGGACATTTTTAAAAAATGTCTAATATATGAGTAATTTGAGAGAAAAAAGAATAGTCCCTATAGGAGGATTCTTGCCTCGTTTCCTTCGGTTAGGTTATCATTCTGGCCCTTAGGAGTATAGGAAACTTAGCTCCAACCCAGTTCCATGAATCTCTGATGCTTCAGATTCCACTTATCATGGTAGTTTTATTCTCCTTCTGGTGCAAAGCGACATTCACTTCTTTTTTTTTTTTTTTTGAGACAGAGTCTCAAGCTGTCACCCTGGGTAGAGTAACAGCTTACAGCAACCTCAAACTTATGCTCATCGATTCTCTTACCTGGGTCTCCCAAATAGCTGGGACTATAGGACCCACCACAACGCCTGGCTATTTTTTTGTTGCAGTTGTCATTGTTGTTTTAGCTGGCCTGGGCCAGATTTGAACCCACCAGTCTCGGTGTATGTGGCTGTCACCCTACCGAGCTACGGATGCCACCTCACTTCTTGTTTTTTTTTCTTTAAACACACACACACACTTTTAAATACCATTTCTAAGTAGAGGAGAAGAATGGGAAGATTTTAGCATAAGAGGACTCTACCATTTTGATCCTGAAATCCATTCTGAGTCTTGATGGCTATGTTTTTCGGTTTTAATAATGTGTACCTTTTCATAATCATATTTGTATGTATATGTATATATTTGTTTATAAGAACTTGAATGAGATGTGTGTGTATACATTTTTGTTTATAAATGCTTGAAATTAGAGAGCTCTCTGCTTAAGAGCTGGTTTTTGATCTCTAAAAGAATACATCGGGCTCTCAGTTCCCCTAACATCTGGCCAAGCTGCTGTTGGAGTTACCCCCACAAACCTCAGGCTGGGGCTGGCCAACAGCACTTGCATTGTGAGTATTAAGGATGACACAGCAGTCTGAGTGGAGTGAGAAGCACGCTAGGCCCAGAGGGCCGTGCAGAGAGATGTGGCATTTGGTGCAGAAGCTGCTGTGCCCACTCATTTTACCCTGAACGCTTCCCGCCGCCCCAGTGCCCATCAGATCTGAAGTATGCCTCTGCTCTCTAAGAGATCAAGCCCCAGCTGGCCTTCTGCTTGACACAGAATCTGTGTGAACCCTGAGGATTTCAACAAATGCCATTGACTTACCAAAATAAAAGAGAGTGAAAAGAGTCCCTCTACCTCCCAGCCTGTCTTTGACTGTATTCATTACTCCTTCCAATTAGAACATAGCAAGGGTCCCCTCCTACCAGGGTTCCCACCAGCCAGTTACTCCCATAACTGCTACTGTTGTTCAGCAGGGGAGACACAAGTTGGCCCTTTGTGTTTTCCTTTCATGTGGTCCTACCTGCCCGATATTGGAAAGTTTTCTAGATTCTCCTGTAACAGCTAATGCTTCTGAAGATTTCTACCCTATTTTTATATTCTATTTATCATTTCCATGGGAAATACAATGGAAGGGTGCTAGGTGCCTGTGATTATGCTGCCAACTTATCAGAAAGTCAATAAGTTTTCTTTTTATTAAAGACCTCCTAGGGGAACTCTGGGAGGATTTACTTATTTTTTCATATGCACATTTTTTTTTTCCAGATAGAACTGTTTCTTTCTGTTTGTTACATAATTATTTTGTCAATTTCTGTCAGCCAAATAGAGATTACAGTTCTGAGCAAGCAATTATATCAAATAAAGATTCCACAATAGCATTGCAATGTCATTGATCATGGACAGAATGAAGATCGATAGAAGCATCTCTGGGGGTTCCGATGCTGATTAAAACTGCCTATTCTGTTTTCAGACTGTCTTCCTAGAAGTAATAAACAGAACAGACCAAAGTTTCTTCACACTTAGCAATAAACAACTGAAAGATAAGATGCTGATTCATACCTTCTTTAGTTGCAGTTTCCTGTGATGGTTATATTTTAACTTGAAATAAATCACATTGAATGTTATATATTATGAAAAGCTCTCCTTCTAATGTTGAAAGAAGCTTTAGACAATGGTAATTTAATACCTACTATAGAGAGAAAGTAAATTTAAGTTAATTACTTTAAATAACAGTAATGTGGCACCAGCAGTAGCCACAGCAGTGGCAGCAGCAGTAACACTCATACATGGAGCATCTTACACTAACTAGCAGGGCTCTGTTAGGAACTTTTACATATATTTCATTTAATCCTCCAATCCTGCAATTTTGACATTATGAACTCCACTTTTTTTTTTTTTTTAAATCATAGCTGTGTACATTAATGCGATCATGGGGCACCATACACTGGTTTTATAGACCGTTTGACACATTTTCATCACACTGGTTAACATAGCCTTCCTGGCATTTTCTTAGTTATTGTGTTAAGACATTTACATTCTACATTTACTAAGTTTCACATGTACCCTTGTAAGATGCACTGCAGGTGTAATCCCACCAATCACCCTCCCTCCGCCCATCGTCCCTCCTCCCTCTCCTCCCTCTTCCCCTTCCCCTTCCCCATATTCTTAGGTTATAGCTTTCATATGAAAGCCATAAATTAGTTTCATAGTAGGGCTGAGTACATTGGATACCTTTTCTTCCATTCTTGAGATACTTTACTAAGAAGAATATGTTCCAGCTCCATCCATGTAAACATGAAAGAGGTAAAGTCTCCATCTTTCTTTAAGGCTGCATAATATTCCATGGTGTACATATACCACCATTTATTAATCCATTTGTGTATCAATGGGCACTTGGGCTTCTTCCATGACTTAGCAATTATGAATTGGGCTGCAATAAACATTCTGGTACAAATATCTTTGTTATAATGTGATTTTTGGTCTTCTGGGTATATACCTAGTAGAGGAATTATAGGATTGAATGGCAGATCTATTTTTAGATCTCTAAGTGTTCTCCATATCTCTTTCCAAAAGGAATGTATTAATTTGCACTCCCACCAGCAGTGTAGAAGTGTTCCCTTTTCTCCACACCAAGCCAACATCTCTGGTTGTGGGATTTTGTGCTATGGGCTAATCTTACTGGAGTTAGATGACATCTCAAAGTAGTTTTGATTTGCATTTCTCTGATGATTAAGGATGATGAGCATTTTTTCATATGTCTGTAGGCCGTGCGCCTGTCTTCTTCAGAGAAGTTTCTCTTCAAGTCCCTTGCCCAGCCTGCGATGGGATCACTTGTTCTTTTCTTGCTTATACATTTGAATTCTCGGTGGATTCTGGTTATTAAACCTTTGTCAGAGACATAACCTGCAAAAATCTTCTCCCATTCTGAGGGCTGTTTGCTTGCTTTACTTACTGTGTTCTTGGCTGTGCAGAAGCTTTTTAGTTTGATCAAGTCCCAGTAGTGTATTTTTGAAGCTGCTTCGATTGCCCGGGGGGGTCCTCCTCATAAAATACTCCCCAAGACCGATTTCTTCAAGGGTTTTCCCTGCACTCTCTTCTAGTATTTTTATAGTTTCATGTCTTAAGTTTAAATCTTTAATCCAGTGAAAGTCTATCTCAGTTAATGATGAAAGGTGTGGGTCCAGTTTCAGTCTTCTACAGGACGCCAGCCAGTTCACGAAGCACCGTTTGTTAAATAGGGAATCTTTTCCCCACTAAATGTTTTTAATTGGCTTGTCAAAGATCAAATAACGGTAAGTAGCTGGGTTAATCTCTTGGTCTCTATTCTTTTCCAGACATCTACTTCTCTGTTTTTGTGCTAATACCACGCTGTTTTGATCACAATTGATTTATAGTATAGTCTGAGGTCCGGTAGCGTGATTCCTCCTGCTTTGTTTTTATTTCTGAGTAATGTCTTAGCTATTCGAGGTTTTTTCTGATTCCATATAAAATGAAGTATTATTTTTTAAAGATCTTTAAAGTATGACAGTGGAGCTTTAATAGGAATTGCACTAAAATTGTATATTGCTTTGGGTAGTATAGCCATTTTAACAATGTTGATTCTTCCCAGCCATGAGCATGGTATGTTTTTCCATTTGTTAACATTTTCAGTTATTTCTTTTCTTAGAGTTTCATAGTTCTCTTTATAAAGATCTTTCACGTCCTTTGTTAGATAAACTCCCAAATATTTCATCTTCTTTGGCACTACTGTGAATGGAATAGAGTCCTTAACTGCTTTTTCAGCTTGACTATTGTTGGTATATATAAAGGCTACCGATTTATGAATGTTGATTTTGTAACCTGAGACGCTGCTGTATTCCTTGATCACTTCTAAGAGTTTTGTAGTAGAATCCCTGGTGTTTTCCAGATATACTATCATATCATCTGCAAAGAGCAAAAGTTAGATCTCTTCCGACCCTATATGGATACCCTTGATCACCTTTTCTTCCCTAATTGTGGTGGCTAAAACTTCCATTACAATGTTAAAGAGCAATGGAGACAATGGGCAGCCTTGTCTGGTTCCTGATCTGAGTAGAAATGATTTCAATTTAACTCCATTCAATACGATATTGGCTGTGGGTTTGCTGTAGATGGCCTCTATCAGTTTAAGAAATTTCCCTTCTATACCAATTTTCTTAAGTGTTCTGATCATGAAGGGATGCTGAATATTATCAAAAGCTGCATCAATTGAGAGAATCATATGGTCTTTGGTTTTTAATTTGTTTATGTGCTGAATTATACTTATAGATTTACGTATTTTGAACCAGCCTTGAGACCCTGGGATAAAACCGACTTGGTCATGATGTATAATTTGTTTGATGTGTTGCTGGATTCTGTTTGTTAGGATCTTGTTGAATATTTTTGCATCTATATTTATTAGTGATATTGGTCTATAATTTTCTTTTCTTGTTGGGTCTTTTCCTGGTTAGGGGATCAGGGTGATGTTTGCTTCGTAGAATGTGCTTGGTAGTCTTCCTCCTTTTTCTATATTTTGGAACATGTTGAATTTTATAGGTACTAGTTCATCTTTAAAGGTTTGGTAGAATTCTGACGTAAAGCCATCTGGTCCTGGGCTTTTCTTTTTAGAGAGATTTCGTATGGTTGATGCTATTTCAGAATTTGATATTGGCCTGTTCAACATTTCCACTTGGTTCTGGCTAAGTCTTGGAAGGTGACGTGCTTCCATGTGTTGGTCAATTTCCTGCAGATTTTCATATTTCTGACAATAAAGTTTCTTATAATATTCATTAAAGATTTTTTTGAATTTCTGAGGAATCTGTTGTTATTTCATCTTTGTCATTTCTGATTGATGACATTAGAGATTTTACTCTTTTTTTCCTGGTTAGGTTAGCCAAAGGTTTATCTATTTTATTGACCTTTTCAAAAAACCAACTTTTTGATTTATTGATCTGTTGTATAATTCTTTTGTTTTCAATTTCATTTAATTCTGCTCTAATTTTGGTTATTTCTTTTCTTCTACTGGGTTTGGGGTTGGAATGTTCTTCCTTTTCCAGTTGCTTGAGCTGTCCCATTAAGCTGTTAACTTCCTCTCTTTCCATTCTCTTGAGGAAGGCTTGCAGTGCTATAAATGTCCCTCTTACGACTGCCTTTGTGGCATCCCAGAGGTTCTGATAATTCATGTCTTCATTGTCATTTTGTTCCAAAAATTTGGCAATTTCCTTCTTAATCTCATCTCTGACCCAGCTATCATTCAGCATAAGGTTATTTAACTTCCATGTTTTTGTATGAGTATGCAGATTCCTGTTGTTACTGAGTTCAACTTTTATTCCATGGTGGTCCGAGAAGATGTAGGAATAATTTCTATTCCTTTAAATTTACTGAGGTTAGACTTGTGACCTAAGATGTGATACATTTTGGAGTATGTTCCGTGGGCTGAGAAGAAGTATGTGTATTCAGTTTTGTTGGGATGACATATTCTGTAGATGTCTGCTAATCCAAAAGTTGGATGGTTAGGTTTAACTCTAAAATTTCTTTGCTCAGCTTCTTATTGGAAGATCTATCCAACACTGCCAAAGAAGTGTTGAAATCTCTGACTATTAGGGAGCTGGAGGAAATCAAGTTGCTCATGTCTGTTAGAGTTTCTCTTATAAATTGGGTGCATTCTGGTTGGGTGCATAAATATTAATAATTGAAATCTCATCATATCGAGTATTATCCTTAACAAATATGAAGTGACCATTCTTATCCTTCCTTACTTTTGTTGGTTTAAAGCCTATTGTGTCTGCAGATAGAATTGCAACACCTGCTTTTTTCTGATTACCATTTGCCTGAAATATGGATGACCATCCTTTCACCCTGAGTCTATATTTGTCTTTTAAGGTAAGATGTGACTCTTGTATGCAGCAAATATCTGGTCTGAGTTTTTGTATTCAGTCAGCTAACCTGTGCCTCTTTAGAGGACAGTTTAAGCCGTTCACATTAATGGAGAATATTGATAAGTCTGGAAAAATTTTGGGTATCGAGTTTTTCGAAAATCCAGTGGACATTTTTAATCCTTTCGCCACTGTGGAAGTTGGAGTTTGATCAAAAGTTTCTGAGTGAGTTTACTTTTGTGGTAGAGGATTGGGCTGGTCATTATGGAGGATAGGTCTGAGAATATCCTGAAGAGCTGGTTTGGTTATGGCAAATTTCTTCAACATATGAATGTCATTAAAGTATTTAATTTCTCCATCATAAATGAAACTCAGTTTAGCTGGATACAGGATGCAGGGGTTAAAAGTTGTTTTGTTTTAGGAGATTAAAAGTCGATGACCACCCTCTTCTGGCTTGAAAAGTTTCAGTAGAGAGATCTGCAGTCATTCTAATTAATATTCTTCCCTTTGTAGGTAATGGATTTCTTACGTCTGTCTGCTTTCAAAATTTTCTCCTTCATATTAACTTTAGTGAAGTTTATTATGATATGCCTGGAGGATGTCTTATTGGGATTGAGTCATGCTGGTGTTCTGAAACTGTTTTCTATCTGAATTTCAGAATCTTTTGGAATGTCTCGAAAATTCTCTTTCATATTTTCATGGAGAAGGGCCTCTGTGCCTTGCGAGGCCACTTCATCAGTTTCAGGGATTCCAATGAGGCGGATATTAGCCTTCTTTGAATTATCCTAGAACTCTTTGAGAGAATTATCTGCTTTTGCTGTCCATTTCTCTTCCTCTTTGAGAGTTTGGGAGCATTGAAAAGCTTTGTCTTCAATGTCAGAAATCCTTTCTTTTGCTTGCTCCACTCTGTTACTGAGGGATTCTATTGTATTTTTCAGATCTTTAAGGGATGCAAATTCTTGCTTCAGTGTGTCAAAATCTTTGGTGGTTTTGTCTTTAAATTCGTTAAATTCTTGAGACAACTTTTGAATTTCTCCTTGAATTTCTAATTCCTACTTTTGAGTTGCTCCTCAAATTTCTAATTCCAAATTTTCCTTTACTCTATTAATCTTATTTGCAATCCAAATTCTGAATTCCATTTCTAACACCTTGGCTAGCTGTTTATGAATGGGATCTTCAGTTACATCTGCCATATCTTTCCTTGGGGGGTGATCTATTCTGGTTATTCATGTTACCAGAGTTTTTCCGCTGATTCTGCCCCATGATTATTTTACACTGTTTGACTTTTCCCCTGATGCTTTGTCGAGGACCTGTACAGTGCTACGGCCTGAGAAACTGGGGACCTGTTTGGTGTGGTGGGGCTAAGTGGTTCTGTCTTGTTTTCAGCTGGTCTCTGTCCGACCCTAGTGAAACAGTTACTCTGTGTTGAAGTCTCAGCTGTGGAGAAATACCAGCAATTAAGTCACCCTGCCCCCCACAGGTAACAATTGGAAAAGGAAAATCAAACCTTCCTACAACCTCACACCCAGGGCACCACTTGGATAGTCCTCGGGCGATTGGCTCAGTTCAAAAGGTCCAAATCAATTGTCTCAGTCAGCACCTGTCTCAGGTTGGAGAGTTTAAAAGTTCACTGGCAACTAGATCACAGGGGTCTGCTGACAATTCAAGCATGACTTGCTCTGGTGCTCCGTGAAGTCCAGAGGACCCACCCAGCAAATAGATTAGTCTGGGAAGGTTGATGCTTCCTTCCCCATCTTGTACCTCTGCCACACCCAGTCACTGATAGCCCCACAGGGCTGTGACCCAGTTGCCTCCTATGAGCAGATATTCAGGGGTTTGCACCTGCCTGAATCACAAGAAAATCTGTATCTGCTCAGCCAGGCTGCTGCTCTCTGCCTCTGTCCAGCAGGGGGAGGTGAGGCCTGACAACCTTGGGCGCTTGATGGAGGATGGGGGGGTGTTCACTCAGTTCCAGCCCCACCCGATTTACGTTACTGACCGAACAGAACAACTTTGTGGAATTGTTTCTGTCCCGGCTAAATTCCCCTGCAGAAGAGAAGCTGTTTTGAGTCCACAGAACCTGCACCTCAGGTCCTGTCTTTGCTCCTGCAAAGGTTTGTATTCGCAGCTCGGTTAGCTGTCAGTTCTAGCCTCCTGCACGCCTTTGTCTAGGCTGATGGTCCCCTGAGGGCCGGGTGCGTCTTAGGCTACATAAAGCAGTCCTCTGGGTCAGCCCCACCCTGGGAGTCAGCCGGCACTGCATATGCGTTTTCTAGTCCCCATGCTCCACCTAGGCTGGTACTGCCTCAGGCAAACCCTTTACTCACGGAGCCTGCGTTCGGTCCCAGATCTGTTCCATGGTGGTTGGCACCTGAGAAGATGCCCGGCCTCCTCTGGTTGCCCAGAGAGACAGGGGGTGTGACTTCGGAATATCCGGGGGTGAGCCCTATTGTTGCCAAAAATGGCTGCTGCTCTGCACCTTGGGGCACCACTGCTCCAGCGTGGTTCCCTCTAAGTTGACCATCCTCTCATCACTCCCGTGCTGCAGAATCTGCACTAGACCAGCTGCAGTGCAGGCCCTGTCCACACCCCTCAAGAAATCATCCAAGAATCTGGACTCCAGACCTCAGATGAAAGTGGAGGGGAGTGCTGGGAGCTCAGAATTGCAGGTAGAGAATGTATACAGTTTTATACAGTTTTATGCCTGGCAGGAGAATGCTGTGGCACCCTAGTAGGGGAGGTAGGTCCAGTTTTTAGAGGGTCTCTCCCGTGGAGTGTAGTGGGAGGACCTTTGAACTCTGCTCGTGTGTTTGTGGGGCACTCCGAGCCATTCTCATGGGGGAGGGGGCTCCCGTCCACTTGGTGATGGATTTTGTAGTTTTTGTTTGTATCCTTGGGGTTGCAGCCTTCCTCAGCGGGGTTGATGTGCATTCTTCAACCTTCTCTCTTGGTGCAGCTCTAATCCACCAGGTTCCTTGCTAAATTTCTGTCCTTTAACTCTCATTCTAGATGGGAGCCTCTGTGGAAAGCTGGCTGCAGTCAGCCATCTTGTCTCTGAGTTCCACTTTTTATAGGAGAAAGCATACCCAGAGGTTAGTTAAGTATTCTGGATGAACACTTGGGGTCTCCCTGGAACTCCTCCAGAGACCAGCAGAGATGCCGTGGAGCTCTGATCACATGACTCCAGCTCCGCTTGGACTCACACACTTCCCCACTGCTAGAGGTGTTCTGGGGGCAGGCCAGAACTTGCCGGCTGGAGAGAGCACTTTTGCTCTCTGTGATTCCACATGAGGGGGTTCTAGTGATGTTCATAAACACTTGGAAAATGGATGCAAAATGTATGCAATCTCAGAGTTTTTATCAGATGTCAACAAATCTACAATCCAGAGACGGTTCAGAATTATCTTCTAGATAGTCCTCAGAGCCTGGCGTAAAGCTGTGAAGATCCAAGACATTTCATCCTTGAGATTTCTGAGGAAATCCCACAATACACCATCCTAGAGTATACTTACATTTACAACAAAGTGGAGGCACTTCACCAACAGAATACTTCAAACAGAAACTTGAAATAATCAGATAGCCAAGGCAAAGACAATGAGGTAGGGATTGTGGCTGAATTTATCTATCTCGTGGTAGTAATTATCTGTTTCCCATTACCTATGTACAAAAAATTGCTGCTTCAAGAGATGGAAAAAATGAGCTGAGTTTATCTGATCAAATTTAAAAAGATATGTCATAGAAAATTAGAAAATGTGCTGGCAAAATATGCTAACATTAGCAATTCCATTGCCAGATAAAGGGACAACCCAGAAACTAGTTTTAAAGAGCAAAGCATGTGTAATTGTACAATGGACAAAAAGTGTAGTTGGAATTTTTTACTTTTCTTCCAAAATAGTTCTGCTGAATTTCAAATATTTTCTTTGAATAATCATGTTTGACAGATATAAAGGTCAATGTTAGCAAAGTAATTAAAATTAATGATGGCAATGTCCACTGGGCTGTGTCTATGCAGGTGTTTCCCTCACTGTTTCCACCTGCGCTTACGTATAACATTAGGAGTGATCATTTTCATCCCACATAATTTCTTCATATATCAAACTCTATGGGTTTTTGATAAATAATTTAATTTTCACAAATGTATTTGGTTATACAAAATTTCAAATATATACTTATTACATAAATTAAGTAGATACTATTAAAGGCATGGTTTCCAATGTACTATTAAAAGCATGGTTTCTATGCTTTCCATAGCTGTAAAGTCAGAAGTTACCCAAAAAGATCATTGAATGTTGCCCTATAACAAGCCAAGCCATTTACTACCCAGAACTATGCTCAAAACTTAATATTTGATACTTAACTGATATAGAATTTTACATCCATTCAGCTATAGATCTATCTATCTATCTTTTTTGATATATATTAGGTCCTTACAATATAAAGTTATATTATAATGCAATGTTAGAGGCCATCACAAAAGACAACTGGCAGATATGGTGATTTTAAGGGAAGACACAGAAAAATAAAAAAAAACCTAGGATACTACTCTACCAATACGCCATATGTTCATGGATATTTGTAATGATGATATTGAGCCATCCCAACTAAATTAACTTACTTTTAGCATACACAGCAGAAACTTTGTATGTTAACCAACAAAGGGACTATAACAAATTGGTCAACATATAGAGGTTTCCAACATAAGGAATTTGACCTACTATACTGGTGCGTGTCTAGTCAATAAAAAATTAGGTCAACTTAAGGAGGGGGTCAATGCAGTACAGTGACCTTGCCACGTTCCTATCCACAGGTGTTGCCTGAGATTCTTTCCCTTGAATCAGCCTCGACAAATAGAAAGAATACGGTGGAAATAAGGCTTTGTGACTTCTGAGGCTAGGCTATAAAAGGTGACACACTTTTGTCTTTCTCACTGGAATATTATGTCAAGGTCTTGGGCTATCACGTAAGATGTTTGCCTTCAGGCTGCCATACTGAGAGACCATATACCAGCGGGTGTTCCAGTTGATAGCCCATGCTCAGATCCCATCTTGAATATCCAGCCCAGGAACCAAATGATAGCAACCCCAGCAGATACCTGACTACAACCACATGACAGTCCTCTAACAAGACCTGCCTAGCCAAGACCAGTTAGCCAACAGGACCGTGATGGACAATAAGTAAATTGTTGTTTCAAACCATTAAGTTTTGGATTTATTTGTTATACAACAATGACAAATAGAACAGCTAATTTAAAAGCTAGTGCTGTGTATATAGTTCAACCACAATCCAAAACATACTTCTGAGTCTGTCTTTTGTACTAGGAGCTGTGTTAGGGGTAGATGGTTTGTTAAAAATTTTATTATTTAATCTTTACAACAACATTGTGGTGTATTATTTTTACATAATAGAAAAGGAAAATAAAAATGACTTTTTAAAAGTTCTCTTTAATAAATATTTTTCTTTCATGGAAGCTACTTCTCAAATTATTGATGCAACGTTTTAATTACTCTTTTTAATTTATTTAAAAAACAATATAGTTTTTTATTTAAAGAACAATATAGTTATCTTCAGAATATTATATTACCTTTGTTTAATTAGAGTCTTTAAAAACACTTTTGTCTGGCATCTCCCTATGAATCTGTTCTTCTCACCCCTGTACCATTGTTAGGTGATGTTTATAAACAAGGATCACCATCAGAGGTGCTCAGGGTGGTACCACACGCAAGGAGCATTTTTGGAAATTTGAGACACATGATCTGTTGTCATAATGTTTGGGGATATTTTTGGTATTTTGTGAAAGGGTGTTAGGAATATTAAGCATCCTATCTTTATGGAATGTTTTGGACAGTCCTATATAACAAAGAATTGTCCCATACCCTGTAGGATTTTCAAATGTCCTATTAGACGCTCATATTAGTAAAAACAAAACGAAACAAACAAGAAACCCCTTGTTTTTAATTACTTCAGTCTGGAACATAATTCCATTTTCAGATAAACCCAGTTAAATTTTCCAGGCTTGTAACTTTACCAAGAGTTGTTCACTATTTTAGATGATGATATCGCTGACGCCAATGTGCTCATGCTGTTTAACTAATAACGCAATGAATGCACCTGTACCAATTTACGTTCATGGCTGACACATTTGTAGTGATTCTATGTGCAGGTATAAGCATCTGATGACTTTTCTCCCTGCACAGTTGTACCCAAGCATTCACCTATTGAATATAAATTTCATTACAAACCACCTTCCTCTTATTTTTCCTCGTACAGTTAAGAGTATGTTTTGACTTTCATAAATAATGGTTATAATTAGGTGAATTATCTACAGTTTTTATTGCAGGAAAATAAAGAGTATGTTAGAAATACTTGTAAAAAGGTAGTTGAAATTCACGAGAGACAAGAGTGTCTGGGAGAGAAGAGAAGGGAAAGATGGAAATGTCCGATCATTGAAGTTTTCCCCAAAAATGGCTCTCTCTGTTGGGATGTGGGAAGTTATGGAGAGCACTGCCTTGCTTCTCTTTCTAGCCCGGTGCTGACTCTGTAGGTATCTGGTGACAGATCATGACGTTTCTTTAGAGAGGCCCTCACATAGGACTAAATGTCCGAGCAAGCAGCTCTGAATAGTAGGGAGCAGGTTCAGTTACTCCACAGACCTTTAATTAATTAACCTGCTGAATGCCCCAGGGGCTATTCCCAACCTCCCCTGTCTATGATCCTAGTTCTTTTTCCCCCTCATGGTTCTATTTAGCTCACTGTTTCAGCAGTGTTGCTTTTTGTATTTACTGTGTTTTAGGGTCTTTTTAGGGTCAGTTGAGTTGTACCTTACTCCATTTGTGGTATATTATTAAAAAAATTCCTCAATGTCAATTCCACCCTTCAAAGTTTCCAGCATATATTTATTCTTCCTTTTTTTTTTTTTTTTGTAGAGACAGAGTTTCACTTTATTGCCCTCGGTAGAGTGCCGTGGCGTCACATGGCTCACAGCAACTTTATTCTTCCTTTTTAAAGAAACTTTATGAAAGTAGAGATAAAGACGTGTCTTAATCAGCTACCTTTAGTTGGAAGTCATTTTCAGCACTGTAAATAAAGCAAATATTCTTCCCTAGAATTGGTGTATTAAGATTTCTATCGATTAGCTATCAATTTTACAAAACTTGTTAGACTTACAATTTTCTTCTTTTGCTTTGTTACATGAATTATTAACAAAAAGTAAAAGAAGTACAAAAAAACTTACAATCCATGTCAAGCAGGGCATGAACAGATTTAACAAGTTGCTTAGATTCCAGTGCCAGTGTTGCTGGGATGTCATGTCCGTGCCTTCCCAGTGATGTGAGTGAAGTTTTAGAAGTGAACACTGCTCTTCTTTCACTATGAGGGTAATAAAATAAAGTTGAAGTTATACAAAAACAAACAACATTTATCTTTGCTAAATCTGAATTCATATTACTTAAAATCTGTACAAAAATATTTTTATTTCTGGGAAGTTTATGTTATAGCCATATAGGAAGTAATTCACATAAAATAATATTTCTGTTTTTAATGATTTATTATGTAATCAACAGGCATATTTTAAAAGGTGGATTGACTTCACTATAAGGAGCAAATAAAGAAGAAAAGCCGACCTTCTAAATTATTCATTTGGCTCATTTTGTGAATGCTTATGTTTTGTTAACATACTGTAATGTTATTTTTGTAGAAATTAAAATTAAGCATATAAACACAAATTTATTAAACATTTTCCATTCCTTCTAGTGATATTAAATATAAATTAATATATATTTGCTCCTGAAATTACTTTTCTCTTAAGCCCTTCCATTTGTTGCCCCTAAATCTGAAACAGCCTAGGACATTTATGTCACTTAAAAACGCAAATGTCACCTAAAATAAATGCATTCTGATATAATTAGAATGCAAAAATTTCTCAAAAAAAAATTACACTAAAACTTTATTTGAAAAGAGATAATTTTAAACTGATAAAACAATCACTACTTATATATAATTCATCTTATTAAGCATGATGCATTAAATCAGAAGGAGAAATTAAAGCATCAATACTCAATTTCAAACTCAGAGCCTTTCCTCTCTGTTGAATGACCAAGGCTAACGTCTGTATGGAAGATGTACAGTATATTAAGTAGACTGGACTAGATTTTACTAGCATTTAACTTTTTAAGACATGGTGAAAGTTTACTTAATATAGCTATTTAAAGTTGTCTTTTTTCTATGAAGAAATTTAAGGCAAGGGTAGGTTTGGCTTTTACATAATCATTCTCAACCTTGACCATTTTTGAATTATTGATCAAGGTCAAAATGAGACATTGGGAGACACACTTTACCTCATATAAGGGAAATATGCTTACTAAGTATTTTAAGATCATTATTCAAAATAATAATCCTGGAATTCACACCATTGTCCTGTATCATAAGCAGCATGGATAACAGTAAGAAATGACATATTACTTCATTATAAAAAGTAAAACATTACATTAAAATGAGCATAAAAGTCAACAACTATAAATGGTCTTCTATTTCCAAAAAAATGCTGTGTGGACACCTACAATATGTCCATTTTATTTCATTTATTAAATTGCTGTTTCCACAGTAAAGGGTAGAGTTGTTTCCCATGTTTCTGTCAGCGTATACTGCGAGAACTAGTGGACATCTAGAACTGGTGGCAGTTATTACAAGGTGAGGAAAAAAATCACTTTGAAATGCACAAGAATCTTCCCTTTGCATGTATCTTTCATATTTTGAAATGACTATAAAATCGTGGTTTGAAATAAATCTGATTAGCATGCTTATAGCTTCTAGTAAAAACTTAAAAATTTGAAACATATTACACATATTAAAATTGAAGTGTACCACTGTTCAAGTACATATCTTTTGTTTATATCTACTAACTAATAAAAATGCAAGAAACTAATTGCATGAATGTTTTGCAAAATTCTATTTGCCCTAACAATGAACTTTTTGGGTTGAGTCGCAGTGAACTTGTGACTAGTAAATTTTATTCATACACAGACAGTTTAAAGAACTTCAAGTTAATCTCATTCTTACAAAATTCTTGACAAAGACAGGAAAGGTGACTTCTCAATTTTAGAGCACAAGGTTAAAATGATTGGTTAAATATCTCCAGGATTTTTTTTTGGAGACAAAGCCTCAAGTTGTCACCCTGGGTAGAGTGCTGTAGCATCACAGCTCACAGCAACCTCCACCTCCTGGGCTCAAGTGATTCTACTGCCTCAGCCTCCCAAGTAGCTGGGACTATAGGCACCTGCCACAATGCCTGGCTATGTTTTGGTTGCAGCCGTCATTGTTGATTGGCGGGCATGGGCTGGATTCGAACCCGCCAGCTGAGGGTGTATGTGGCTATTTAGCCACTTGAGCCACAGGCGGCCAGCCAGGATTTGTTTTTTTTTTTTTTTAATAGAGCTAGGACCAAAAACAATGTATCCTTGCACCTACTTCCACAGAAATTAAAGAATAACATTCAATGGGAGTTATGTAACATCTTAAGACTTTTTAAGAGATTTTTAGTATTTTACTCATGGTTGCCAGATTGAGAATTTAATCAACGGCCATTCTCTGCAGAAAACACTTAAATATTCTTACCTTAAATTTGATAAGGGAGCAGAAATATCAGAAAATATTTCTTGTATAGCCTAGGAACAAATAAGATGGTGAAGGAGATATATAAGTTTAATAGTTTTTAAAAAAGTCTTTTCTTAATTAATAATCTCCCCCCCATTGAGTAAACAGATGTTTCTGTTATGTGGAGCAAAATCAGTTATAGTATCATGGAATTCTGCTCAGAATAAGTACATAAATACTTCTTTATAGGCTAAATATTTATCATATGTTTACAAAGTATCAGGATTTTTAGGAAAGTATTCATTAAAACATAGTATATATTTGGGTTTATATTATCCTGTCTCAATTATTTCTCTTAACAATCTATATAATGTTATCTGACCTTTTTATCATCTAGGCCATTCAAAATTTGACCGTAAATTGACATTGCTGTTTTGAGACCACAGAATGTTTCACCTGCCACCAAACACCATGACGTTTATGTATATGTCAGTTGCCTATATTTCTTAAAAGTAGACATAATGTAAGATAATGGAAAAACTTACCTCTACGAAATGAAGAAGCTTTTCAGTGGATGCTTCAAAAGTTTTTCGAGCCATTTCTGATTTTCTCAATTGGCAGTCAAGTACTGTGATTCTCTTCCTTAAATCCTGAACATTTTCCTGGATAGACAACAAAAAAGAACATCTTCCATATTTCTTTGATTTTATATTACTGGTCCCTTTTCCATTTTTATAAACTAATATTCAGTATAACCACATCATTTATGTTCTGTCTTACTGGACATGTCTTTTGCTTTGGGGAGGCATGGAACTAATTGTACATTAAAAAGGATATTGCAAGTTTTATTAGATAAGCTGCATCTGACTGTATTGATTCTTAGAGTAAATATATTTAAATTAGTTTATAATTTTTTTTTGCAATATGCTTTACCAGATGTTGACAGAAACGCCTACCAGTATAGCACAACTAAAAGGGCTAAAAATACATACACATGCACGTGTGCGCACAGATATTTAATGAAATATAACCCAAGGTAAAGTGAAGCTGGCAGGGAAGTAAAGGAATTCCATGGAGATAAGGCACAGCAAACCAGGTGAACCCACTGTGATCAGAGGCCTGAAGCATCATCTAGATGTTCAGGATATACGCTGATCCCTGTTGGCTTGTAGTTTGTGATTTCATCAGGCACAAATGGCAAACAAAAGAATTTTAATGGATGAACTAGATTATAAAAAAAAAAATTTCACAGAAGTAAACAGTGTTTTAATCTTGGGTCTAGTGAGTGAGCAAAAAATAGGGTCTACTGAACAATTCCTAACCACAAGACCCCAGTCATGCAAGTATAGGGCTAGAATTTTTATTACCCGTGTGGCCTGAAAATTTATTTTAAATTGGTGCAGGCTATTAGAAGTAAACACAAAACATCTCTGGAGAGATATTTTTAAACTCAGATCTCAAAGTGTTCTCATATATAATGTCAAAAGAATATGGCCTCACAATTAAAAAAAAATAACCAAAATAATTGGAATTTCCAAAAATTCCAAACAATAGGAAAAAGAAGAACAATTTAAGACTAAACCCAGCAGAAGAAAAGAAATATCCAAAATTAAATCAGAGATTAATGAAATTGAAAACAAAAGAATCATTCAGAAAATTAATAAAACAAGGAGTTGGTTTTTTGAAAAAATAAATAAAATAGATAAGCTTTGGCTAGACTAATTAGAAATAAAAAAGTAAAATCTCTAGTAACCTCAATCAGAAATGACTGAGGGATTGATCCCTGTGAATCGAATAGTGACTAATTCTCACATAATGGATTTAATAATGACCAAAGTACATTATTTAAACATTAATTTTTAATTCAACTTGTTACTACGTTTGGGATATTGCATCCTCATTTGTAAGTGACATGTTTGTAATTTCCCCTTTATAATAATATATTTTCTTTAATCTTAATATCAGGTGTACCCAGATCAAGTAGAATGATTTTGAAGCATTTCTTCTTTTTCTATTGTCTATAAGATTTGGCATGATCTGTTTTTCGAAATTATCTGCTACTTTTATTATAAATATTAGTTGTCTATTTTTTGAGACTTAAAAAAAATAATAAGAAGAAGTTAACTGATGACTCCATACTGAACCTCAGAGTCAAAGCATTCTATTGACAATGTGAATGTTACTTTCTTTGCATTATTATTATCATTATTGCTTAATATTTCGATGTAGCAGTTGTCTGATTCCTTTTCTGAATGTATTTGTGTTCTTTACGAGGTTTTTGTTTCTAGTCCTTATTTTAACATTGTTGTTGTTATTAAAATTTAAGCCTTTTTAATTTTGTGAAGGCAAAAAAATGGAAACCTAATAAACACATGTATATGTAAAAAAAAACAAAAAAACCCAAACATATGAGGAAATAAGCTCCACGAGTAAAAGTCAAGTGGAGGAAACAAATTAGAGGATCAGACCTATAAAGACAACAGATACAGAATATAAACTAATTATGTTTAATATACTTTAACAACTACCAGGGAATTAAAGGTATAACAAAGGGATAAGAAACTACCAAAACAGATTCAGATAATATAAAAAAATTAACCTCAAAAATAAAATGGAAGACAACTAAATCAGGAAGTTGATTTATAGATTGAAGAAAAATTAGATACAGTTGAAAAGAGAATGGGTGAACTAGAAGACAGAGGTAAAGAAACGTCTTATAATGAAAGAAAAAAAAATTAAAAAAAACATATGAAGAAGAGTTAAGGAGAAAAGACCCAGAAGAAGCTCCAGCATACATCTAATCTGAATTACATGAGAGCAAATGGAAGAAAAGAGAAAAGGCTACAGATCACAGCTTAGGATACTCCAGAAATGGCAAAAGACTTTATGACTGCTATCAGGAAGCTCAATGAATATGAAAAAATATAAATTAAAATAATATAACACATGATTCATCATAGTTGAATGGTTGAACATCAAAGCCTGGGAGATCTTAAAATCATGTAGAAGAAAACAGGTTATAAACAAACGTCAGACTGACAGCCAACATCAAAACCATGAAATAAAAACAGTGAACGAAATTAAATGCCAACTAAACATTTTAAATTTAGCACAATGTATTTCAAGAACTGGAGCTAAGTAAAGATGTTTTTCAGACAAATAAAATGGAGTTTATTATCAATAGATCCTCACTAATGTAATCTCTAAAAGATGTACTCTGAAGTAAATGATTTTGGCAAGAAGGTATAAAAGTATAAAAGAAAGCATCCTTAACACAGAAAATGACAAACATGGGGTCTATCTAAACAAATGCTGATCACACAGAACAAATTGTAATAGTGTCTTTTATGGTGTTAAAAAAGTCAAGAAAGTGTGGTATATGTACACCAAGGAATATTATGCAGTCTTAAAGAAAGATGGAGACTTTACCTCTTACATGTTTTCATGGATGGAGTTGGAACATATTCTTCTTAGCGAAGTATCTCAAGAATGGAAGAAAAAGTATCCAATGTACTCAGTCTTACTATGAAAGCTATAACCCAATTATAGCCCAAAAAAGAATGGGAATGGGGAGAGGGAAGGGAGGGGAGAGGATGGGTAAAAGGAGAGTAATTAGTGGGACCACACATATGGTGCATCTTAAAAGGGTACATGTGAAATTTACTAGGTGTAGAATATAAATGTCATAACACAATAACTAAGAATGATGAAAATGTTTTAGACACATAACACAATAACTAAGAATGATGAAATTGTATATAAACCTAGCACATTGTACCCCATGATTGCATTAATGTACACAGTTATGATTTGACTTTAAAGAAAGAAAAAGAAAAAAAATCACACATACCCAAAAAATTTACAATCCAAAAAAGTTAAAAGGAGTCAAAAGAAGACAAAAATTATAATTCAGGAGAGATTAAAGATGGCGGCCGAGTAACAGCTTCCCTGCAACTGGGAACAGCGAGTCTGGGGAGACAAGACTCCAGGCATCTCTGGCCGGTGGGATCTTCCTATAATCATCCCTTTGAGGATAGAGGGAGCCAGCAAGGGACTTCTGGACCCCAAGAGGAGGATAAAAACAGTGGAAAACTGGCAAGTGGTTGAGTGTGTTCGATAGACCTAATCACACCAGCAACCGTAAATACAAAGAGCAGTGAGACTGCAATCCGGAAAGGCCTTACCTGTGAACTGTTTCGGTGTTCTTGGACTTGGCACTCAGTTGAACTGCCTTGGGGAGAGCTTGAGCAGGACTGTGGAGAACTTTGGGCATTTGTCTGGGGCCCCAGACTGAGCCACTGAGCTGGGCGCAGGAAGCCATTGTGAAAGAACTGCCCCAGCAAGCTCCGCCCTCAGGGTCTCAGAGCAAGGACTGGGCGGGTCAAAGTAACCTACTGACTGAGCTGCCTAAAGGCGGGGAATAGGCTACCTTACAGCCTTAATCCTTAGGGGCAGAGTGAGACGGTTTTGGCACACTGGAGCCTTGGGCTGTTGCCCTGGGTAGAGTGTTGTGATGTCACAGCTCATAGCAACCTCAAACTCCTGGGCATAGTGCCGCCCAGACCTCCATAAGAGCTGTGTAGCGACCCCTGACCCGTGACCCACACCCACCGGGCCTCCACATTCCCTGACCAGGAACCGCGGGAGCCACGCAACCCTGTGTCCTCCCTCCTGTGTCCTCCTAGCTTCCACACTAGCCCATTCATCTGGACAGGGACTCTGGTAGCTGCGTGCCCTTTGGAGCCCTCCCTGCCTCTGCACAGAGCTCTTCTCCTGGCCAGAGACTGCTGGAAACTTGGGCTCTCTGTGCCAAAGTCACTGGGCGCCTGGCACTCCCAGAACCATGCGCACCACCCCCAGCCCTGTTGCTGGATCCGGGTGTGTCACAAACCGGAACTGCTTCCACAACCAGAACTCCCTAGCTAGAGAAGCCCCAGAAGAACTATACAGGGTCACTCCCTACAAAGATCCAGCAACAACAGAGTGATCCCACTGGGGTCTAATCTTGTAGAGACACCTCCCCAACTCTGAGGACAGCCAGAGGCAACGGTGATAAACAATCATGAGGCGAAATCAACAGAAAAACTCTGGCAATATGAATAATCAGAGTAGATCAACTCCCCCAAGGATCAATGGGGCAGAAACAGCACAAGACCCCATGCACAAACAAATAGCTGAGATGTCAGAAATTGAATTTAGGATCTGGATAGCAAATAAGATCGAATTAGAATTCCAAAAGTTGTCTCAAGAATTCAACGGATTCAAAGACCAAATGACCAAAGATTTCAACACATTGAGACAAGAAGTTGCAACGCTCAAAGATCTGAGAAACACAGTAGAATCCCTCGGTAACAGAATGGAGCAAGCAAAAGAAAGGATTTCTGACAGTGAAGACAAAGCTTTTGAACGCTCCCAAACCCTCAAAGAAGAAGAGAAATGGAGAGCAAAAACAGACCACTCTCTCAAAGAGCTCTCAGATAATTTGAAGAAAACCAATATTCATCTTATAGGGATCCCCGAAAGTGACGAAGTGGCTTCACAAGGCACAGAGTCTCTTCTCCATGAGATTATGAAGGAGAACTTTCCAGACATGCCAAGAGATTCCGAAATTCAGATAGCAGACAGTTTCAGAACTCCAGCACAGCTCAACCCAAATAAGACATCCCCCAGACACATCATAATCAATTTCACTAAAGTTAATATGAAGGAGAAAATTCTGAAAGCTGCCAGACGAAAGAAAACCATTACCTACAAGGGGAAGAATATCAGAATAACTGCAGATCTCTCTGCTGAAACCTTTCAAGCTAGAAGAGGATGGTCATCAACTTTTAATCTCCTAAAACAAAATAACTTTCAACCCAGGATCCTGTACCCAGCTAAACTGAGCTTCATTTATGACGGAGAAATTAAATACTTCAATGACATTCACATGTTGAAGAAATGTGCCACTACTAAACCAGCTCTCCAGGACATTCTTAGACCTATCCTCCATAAAGACTAGAGTAATTCTCCACCACAAAAGTAAACCCACGCAAAAATTTTTTGATCAAATTCCAACTTCCACAGTCGCAAAAGGATTAAAAATGTCCACCGGTCTCTTGAAAGGCTTAGCAATACTCTCAATTAATGTGAATGGTTTAAACTGTCCTCTAAAGAGGCATAGGTTGGCGGACTGGATACAAAAACTCAAGCCAGATATCTGCTGCATCCAAGAATCGCATCTTACATTAAAAGACAGATATAGACTCAAGGTGAAGGGATGGTCATCTATATTTCAGGCAAATGGAAAGCAGAAAAAAGCAGGCGTTGCAATCCTGTTTGCAGATGCAATAGGCTTTAAACCAACCAAAATAATTGAAGATAAGGATGGACACTTCATATTTGTTAAAGGTAATACTCAATATGATGATATCTCAATTATTAATATTTATGCACCCAACCACAATGCACCTCAATTTATAAGAGAAACCCTAACAGACATGAGCAACTCGATTTCCTCCACTTCCATAGTAGTTGGAGATTTTAACACCCCTTTAGCAGTCCTGGATAGATCCTCCAAAAAGAAGCTAAGCAAAGAAATTTTAGATTTAAACTCAACCATTCAACATCTGGACTTAACAGACATCTCCAGAACATTTCATCCCGAAAAAACTGAACACACATTCTTCTCATCAGCCCATGGAACATACTCCAAAATCGACCACATCCTAGGCCACAAATCTAACTGCAGCAAATTTAAAAAAATTGAAATCATTCCTTGCATCTTCTCAGACCATCATGGAATAAAAGTTCAACTCAATAACAACAGGAACCTGCATACCCATACAAAAACATGGAAGCTAAATAACCTTATGCTGAAAGATAGATGGGTTATAGATGAGATTAAGAAGGAAATCACCAAATTTTTGGAACAAAACGACAATTTAAGACACAAATTATCAGAACCTCTGGGATACTGCAAAGGCAGTCCTAAGAGGGAAATTTATAGCACTGGAAGACTTCCTCAAGAAAATGGACAGACAGGAAGTTAATAACTTAATGGGACATCTCAAGCAACTGGAAAAGGAAGAACACTCCAACCCCAAACCCACCAGAAGAAAAGAAATAACCAAAATCAGAGCAGAATTAAATGAAATTGAAAACAAAAGAATTATACAACAGATCAATAAATCCAAAAGCTGTTTTTTTGAAAAGATCAATAAAATAGATAAACCTTTAACCAACCTAACCAGGAAAAAAAAGAGTAAAATCTCTAATTTCATCAATCAGAAATGGTAATGATGAAATAACAACAGACCCCTTAGAAATTCAAAAAATCCTTAACGAATACTACAAGAAACTCTATTCTCACAAATATGAAAATCTGAAAGAAATTGACCAATACCTGGAAGCACGCCACCTACCAAGACTTAGCCAGAATGAAGTGGAAATGTTGAACAGGCCTATATTAAGTTCTGAAATAGCATCAACTATATAAAATCTCCGTAAAAAGAAAATCCCAGGACCAGATGGCTTTACGTCAGAATTCTATCAAACCTTTAAATAAGAACTAGTACCTATACTACTAAACCTCTTCCAAAATATAGAAAAAGAAGGAATATTACCCAGCACATTCTATGAAGCAAACATCACCTTGATCCCCAAACCAGGGAAAGACCCAACAAGAAAAGAAAATTATAGACCAATATCACTAATGAGTATAGATGCTAAAATACTCAATAAGATCCTAACAAACAGAATCCAACAACACATCAAAAAAATTATACACCATGACCAAGTCGGATTCATCCCAGGGTCTCAAGGCTGGTTCAATATACATAAATCTATAAATGTAATTCAACACATAAACAAACTTAAAAATAAAGACCATATGATTCTTTCAATTGATGCAGAAAAAGCTTTTGATAATATCCAGCATCCCTTCATGATCAGAGCACTTAAGAAAATTGGTATAGAAGGGACATTTCTTTTTTTTTTTTTAATGTATTTCATATTTATTTTTAATGTCATAGAAACTTATAAAATGCCAACCTACTTAACGCTGTCTATCCAAGCCCGTAATAAACCCATTCACTCTGTTCTCAGTACATTTAAAGAAAAACCCCCAGATTTTTATAATACAGAATTGTATATATACAAAATCAAGAAGATCCAAAATATACTTTTCTGGATACATTTTTAAATTTGGAAATTCAAACATGGGTATATGTTAAATGGAAATGACTTTAGATAAAATGATAAGAAGAAATCAGAAGGGACATTTCTTAAACTAATAGAGGCCATCTACAGCAAACCCACAGCCAATATCGTATTGAATGGAGTTAAATTGAAATCATTTCCACTTAGATCAGGAACCAGGCAAGGTTGCCCATTATCTCCATTGGTCTTTAACATTGTAATGGAAGTTTTAGTCATTGCAATTAGGGAAGAAAAGGCAATCAAGGGTATCCACATGGGGTCAGAAGAGATCAAACTTTCACTCTTCGCAGATGATATGATGGCATATCTGGAAAACACTAGGGATCCTACTACAAAACTTTTAGAAGTGATCAAGGAATATAGCAATGTCTCAGGCTACAAAATGAACACCCATAAGTCTGTAGCATTTATATATACCAACAATAACCAAGCTGAAAAAACAGTCAAGGACTCTATTCCTTTCACAGTAGTGCCAAAGAAGATGAAATATTTGAGAGTATACCTAACAAAGGACGTGAAATATCTCTACAAAGAGAACTATGAAACTCTACGAAAAGAAATAGCCGAAGATGTTAACAGATGGAAAAACATACCATGCTCATGGCTGGGAAGAATCAACCTTGTTAAAATGTCCATACTGTCCAAAGCAATATATAATTTTAATGCAATTCCTATTAAAGCTCCATTGTCATACTTTAAAGATCTTGAAAAAATAATACTTCGTTTTAGATGGAATAAGAAAAAACCTCGAATAGCCAAAACATTACTGAGCAATAAAAAGAAAGCAGGAGGAATCACGCTACCAGACCTGAGACTTGTACTATAAATCCATAGTGATCAAAACAGCATGGTACTGGCACAAAAGCAGAGAAGTAGATGTCTGGAACAGAATAGAGAACCAAGAGATGGATCCAGCTACTTACAGTTATTTGATCTTTGACAAGCCAATTAAAAACATTCAGTGGGGAAAAGATTCCCTATTTAACAAATGGTGCTGGGTAAACTGGCTGGCAACCTGTAGAAGATTGAAATTGGACCCACACCTTTCACCATTAACTAAGATAGACTCACTGGATAAAAGATTTAAACTTAAGACATGAAACTATAAAAATACTTGAAGAAAGTGCAGGGAAAACTCTTGAAGGAATCGGCCTGGGTGAATATTTTATGAGGAGGACTCCCCAGGCAATTGAAGCAGTATCAAAAATACACTACTGGGACCTGATCAAACTAAAAAGCTTCTGCACAGCCAAGAACATAGTGAGTAAAGCAAGCAGACAACCCTCAGAATGGGAGAAAATATTTGCAGTTCATACCTCCGATAAAGGTCTAATAACCAGAATCCACAGAGAACTCAAATTTATTAGCAAGAAAAGAACATGTGACCCTATTTCAGGGTGGGCAAGGGACTTAAAGAGAAACTTCTCTAAAGAAGACTGACGCAAAATCTACAAACACATGAAAAAAAGCTCATCATCCTTAATCATCAGAGAAATACAAATCAAAAGTACTTTGAGATATCACCTAACCCCAGTAAGAGTAGCCCACATAACAAAATCCCAAAACCAGAAATGTTGGCGTGGATGTGAGGGAAAGGGCACACTTCTACACTGCTGGTGGGAATGCCCACTAATACGTTCCTTCTGGAAGGATGTTTGGAGAATAGAGACCTAAAAATAGACCTGCCATTCAATCTTATAATTCCTTTACTAGGTTTATACCCAGAAGACCAAAAGTCACAATATAACAAAGACATCTGTACCAGAATGTTTATTGCAGCCCAATTCATAATTGCTAAGTCATGGAAGAAGCCCAAGTGCCCATCGACCCACGAATGGACTAGCAAATTGTGGTACATGTATACCATGGAATACTATGCAGCCTTAAAGAAAGATGGAGACTTTACCTCTTTCATGTTTACATGGATGGAGCTGGAACATATTCTTCTTAGAAAAGTATCTCAGGAATGGAAGAAAAAGTATCCGATGTACTCAGCCCTACTATGAAGCTAAATTATAGCTTTCACATGAAGACTATAACCAACTATAGCACAAGACTATGGGGAAAGGGCCAAGGAAGGGGAGGGGAGGGGGGAGGTTCTGGTGGTGGAGGGAGGGTAATGGGTGGGGCCACATCTATTGTGCATCTTAGAATGGGTACAGGCGATTGCACTAATGTACACAGCTATGATTTTACAATAAAATAAAATAAAATAAAAAACATTTCCTATTTTTCTTGAAAAAAAAAAATTATAATTCTACCAACCCAAACTCAATTATTGATGGCATTTGGGAGTAATTCTTTAAGCCTTTTATTCTTAGAAATAATTTTACTTAATAATGAGTATAATTTACATAAAAAAGTCAAGAAAGAACTAAAACACTGACAACAATCAAAATTAAGTATGGAAAGATGATTAGATGTATGTTCTACAGTGCTCAGAATATTTAGAAGGGACAAGTTGCGAATTACTTTTGTAATTCAAAATGTTACAATCTCTAGGATAATCATTAAAGTTTAGACACTGAATGTATAACTTCTAAACTAGTAGAGGGAAATAAATGTAATGGACAGGGGGACACAGGGAAATCTAAAAGATTAGAAAAGGCAAGAAATTAAAAACAGCTAGAACACATGGGGCAAATAAAATGTACAAAATAAGAAATGATCCCGCAGGCAGGTGCGGGGGCTCACGTCTGTAATCCTTACACTCTGGGAGGCCAAGGCAGGTGGATTGCCTAGCTTACAGGTTCAAGACCAGCCTGAGCCACAGTGAGGCCTCTTTTCAAAAAACAGCCAGGTGTTATGGTGGGCACCTAAGGTCCCAGCTACTTGCGAAGCTGAGGCAAGAGAATTGCTTAGACCCAAGAGTTTCAGGTTGCTGTGAGCAGTGACACCATAGCACTCTACCACTCTACTGATGGCGACAAAGTGAGACTCTGTCTCAAAAAAGAAAAACAAAAGAAAGAAAATGATTCCAAGTGAATTAGCAAAGAAAAGAGCCCGCCACTACACTCTTTTTTTAGTAGAGATGGGGTCTTACTCTTGCTCAGGCTGATCTTGAGCCATCCAGCTGCTTCAGCCTCCTAATTAACTTATATATTTAATAAATTTTCAGTAAAAGTTTCAATACTTTTTTTTCTTTTGGTAAAATGGAAAGGCTGAGTGTAAAATAGATAATAAAAGATCAAAAGTCATGTAACCAACTCATTTTCAGAAGACAGAACTAGGCAGGATGATCAGATATCCAGAATTACTTCAAAAGATATGGTAAGCAATGCAGTGTGGTTTCTGCAAAGGAATATACATAAACCAAATGCAAAAGAACAGAGAACTTCAAACAGATTCACACGCACGTGGAATCTTGATACGTGACAGAGCTGGTTTCATTGATCAATTAGGAAAGAAGGGGCTTTTTAGTAAATGGTGGTGAGATAGCTGTTGATTCATTTAAGAACAAAGAATGAAATGGATCCCCATCTCATACAGTGCCACAAAATCATTTACAATAGGATCAAAACTTAAAAGTGTTAGAGGTAAATACAAAGGAATACTTTTATATGCTTGGAAATGGAAAGATTTCTAAGAAGACACATGAGTTTAATCACATGAAAATTAAGAACTTCTGTCCATTTCACCATACAGTGAAAAGGCAAGCCACAAACTGGAAGAAGACTTTTATGAAGTATAACTTAATAAAAGGTTAGAAACCAGAAGAATCACGATACATCTTTGTGAAAAAGAAAAATAATCCAATGGAAAAATGGTCAAAGATAGGAAGAGACACTTCATAGGGAAATAAATGCCTAATAAATACATAAATACATGCTCAGCTGGTTACGGGTAGGGGAGCCTTGATTTATGGCATTTGTGGGTATAAATATTCCCTCTGTGGCTGATTTCAAGCTACCAACACGATGTCCCTGAACATGGATCTGAAAAGAGATGTATGCAGTCAGTTCTGAGGAGCTAGTCTCAACTGGTCCCAGTACTTCACTGTCTCAAAATCACTAGGAATCACAGAAATTTAAATTAAAAAACAGTAACATAATACTACCCCAACCAGATGGATAGACATTAAATGTAAAATAAGATGAAGGGTCAGCAAGTATGTAGGGTAAACAATAGTTCTCATTCATGCCTGGTGGGAATACAAATTCAAACACTTTTAAACACAAGTAGGCATTACCTGGTAAAGTCAAATACACAATTATCATTCAACCTAGCAATTCTACTCCTAGCAGGTAACTGTTACATGTGTGGACCAAAATATAATGCCAGAAAGTATTTTTGGTAACATCATTCATAACAGAAGAGAAGAGAAACAATCAGCCTGTCCGTCAAATGCAGAATGAATAACTACTCTGCAGCATATCCAGGCAACAGAGAACAGGAAGCAATGAAAAGACGTGAACCAGCCGTGAACTGTCCATGGATGAATGCAAAAACCAAATGTGTGGAAAAAGCATATCAGAATAACACATATATTTCCCTTTATATAAAGTTGATAAACAGGCAAAACTACACAACATACACACGTGGTAAAATTAACAAGAAAATGGTTAACACTAAATCCAGGATAATAGTTACCTCTGAGGGCAAAGGAGTGGGGTGCACTTGTGTCTTCCAAGGTGTTAGTAATGTTTTATTTCTTAAGCAAAAGGTGAATTACAAATCTCCAAAATGTAAATAAGTAAATAAATAGATAATAGAAGGAAAAAATTGTAATGTAAAATGAAAGCATTGTTAGGAAAAGAATCTATGTCTTAAAAATAAATGTTTGAATCCTAATTCTGTAACACCTTGATCAATATCTCTTTAAACAATTTCATGCAATAAAAAAAAAAAAAGCTTCCTTCTCTATTTCCACTGGTGTTGAGTTTGGAAAATGTTGAATGTTGAAATGCCCATGTTTAACATTTCTTTAAAAAGATTGCTTTCAGAGATAGGTTACTGGCTTAGTTTAGGGTCTTGTTAAAAGAAGTGGCATAAGACCCCCATTCTGCTAACAGGGAGGAAAAACTGAATTAATTATATTACCAGGCAACTTAGGACAAAAATGTTTCTCAGCTGGGAGCTAGAAGAGAGACTGCAAATAACCCAAGCTTTAAAAAAAACATTGAATAATTTCATGTGAACTTCTTTAAAGTTACATTATTTAAGTGGTTGATTTTCCCTTCAAAAGTAACTATAATTATTATAGAAAATACTTTTATATACTTTTAATATCTTGATAATTCCCAGAGTATTTTTAGAATTAGGGCAAAGTCATGTAAGATAATCATATTTATAAAAAATAATCATATCTCTCTGTTTTCAGAATGTAAATACTGGTCAAAAGTGAAGAAAAAAAAAATGTAATACTCCCAAGTATTGCTGCTTTATCAAGTGACATATTTTCCCCTTGGCCTTGTGGCATTATCAAAGGGAGATGGAAACTTGAACTTCCTTATGGAATTGGTTCCAATGAATAAATGTCACAAATATGTTCGTGACTCTGAAGAGCTAACCAAAGAAAATTTCAGAGTTTCTTCTGTGTTGTGCATTTCTAAAACTAGTTTCATTTTCACTTGGTATACCTGAATTATTTAACTCTTTTATGTTTACTCAAAAGTTATTTAAATTTGCTTTATGCTCTCTTGAAAACTGATTGGCTTACAGATAAACCTATTATAAGTAAACAACTCTGGGAAGTTATAAAATACCTATTTCAATTTATTCAATTTTCTTCCTTAGGTCAGTGAAGTAGAAATATATATGCCTGTTATAGTTTCTGAAGGCTATTCAATGCATATAGTATGAATTATGCAAAATAATTCACATAAAAGTTCACATTGCCTTGTGAAAAGCATTCAGTAACTTGCTATTGAAACGGGAAGATCTTCTATTTGAGACTAGTTTATTACATGTCACATTTAAAATAAAAAGCAATTCAAACTTTCTTCCCATTAATTATCTTGGGTCTTAGGCAAAAATTCTTTAGCTTTCATCGTTCCTTAAGGATTCTAATGAAAGAGTAAAACCCAGGCCCTAGAGGGCTCCTCCTTCTATCTCCACAGACAAATTAGCAAGTTTAGAAAGAAAAAGAAAAAAATGTAAACAATTAAATGTTAAATAGTTCCAGGACTTAATGCTGGCACTGAACGATGTTGACCAATGACCTATATAAATTTGGGGCACATGCTTTTTCCATCCCAAAGCTATCTGGATAAAGGAAGGCTCAAGATCTTCCCTATACTCACATCAGGACACATCATCCTATCATTGAATAACAGAAGACAAACACTGACCTAGTTTACAAGTGCAGATGAAAAGAAAATGAAAACAGGGTACATGACAACGGCAAGGAAACCATGGTAACTGGAAGAGAAGACTGTTTTGCTTACTTTATTTTGGTCAGCATAATCAGCAAGCTGAGCCTTTAGCTCTGCGATCTCGGCCTCTAACAGACGGATCACTTCTTCATAGTCCATTTCCATCCCGTGCAACTGCTTCTGCGCTGCTTCAGCAAGATGAAGCCGACTCCGCAGGGCGCTTGACTCTTCAACGACGGCTTTGGCTTCCTAAAGATTTAAAAATTAAATGCCATTAAAAAAAATGTAAGAAATAGTCCAGTGGCTTACATAAAATATTTTCATTTGGAAGTTATAATGTCAAAAAAAAATCAATATATGTATGTTCTTCACTTCTCAATTTAAAAAATTCATATTCATGTTATTTTACTATGTGACAAAACTGCTTGATCTTACCTTTTCCTTTATTGATCTCTTAGATAACTTTCAGCCTACTGACATTTTCTTAACTTTACACAGCTAGTATAATGTTTTGAAAATAAGGGAAGTAGAGAGGTGAAAATGGAAAATAGAAGAATAACAATTTACTCAAAATATAAAAAGGGTAGGTTACAACAGAACTCAAGTGGGTGGTAGAGTTTGTGTTCTAAAAAGGCTCTTGGGGCGGCTCCTGTGGCTCAGTGGGTAAGACGCTGGCCCATATACTGAGGGTGATGGGCTCAAACCTGGCCCCAGCTAAATTGCAACAAAAAAATAGCCAGGCATTGTGGTGGGTGCCTGTAGTCCCAGCTATTTAGGAGGCTGAGGCAAGAGAATCACCTAAGCCCAGGAGTTGGAGGTTGCTGTGAGCTGTGTTGCTACAGCACTCTACTGAGGGCAATAAAGTGAGACTTTGTTTCTAAAAAAAAAAAAGTCTCTTGGAGCTTTATCAGAGGTGACTGATAAATTTATAATGTTGTGGGACTTCTTCATGGCATCAGGGGGCAACATTTTCTCTTAGACATGGGTTTAACTGCTACTTTTGGTTGGAAAATAGTAGCAACATACATAGCACTATGTGTAGGATGCAATGCAATGCTACACAAGACATTTATTTTTATTTTTATTGTTTCAGGTTAATTGAGGTTACAAAGAATTAGGTTACAATGTTTACATTTGTTGGGTAGAGTACCTCTTATAATTGTGTCCCGCCCCCAAGAGGTGTGCCATACACCCTAACACTGTGCCCATTAAGTGGGAGCACACCCACCCCACTCCCCCTCCTTGCTCCCTCATTCCCCCTCCCCCCATCTTGAACTGATTTAAGTATTTCTTAAGCCAGATTGTCTACTGGCTTCAGATTAGAAGTGAGTACTTTGGATCCTTGTTTCTTTATTTTTGTGATGCTTTACTGAGAATGTGTTCCAACTCCATCCAGGTTAACACAAAAGATGTAAAGTCTTCATCTCATCTAATGGCTGAATAGTATTCCATGGTATACATATACCACAGCTTGTTAATCCATTCCTGGGTTGGTGGGCATTTAGGCTGTTTCCACATTTTGGCGATTGTAAATTGAGCTGCAATAAGCAGTCTAGTGCAAATGTCCTTATGAGAAAATGACTTTTTTCCTTCTGAGTAGATGCCTAGTAATGTGACTATGGGATCAAATGGGAGGTCTAATTTGAGTTCTTTGAGGATTCTCCATACTTCCTTCCAAGAAAGTTGTATTAGTTTTCAGTCCCACACAAGACATTTATTAAACATGTTTAATGTCTCAGGTGCTTCACGTATCTTTTGTCATTTAATCTTTAGAACAATTTTGAGAGAAAGGCATTATTAATAACCATTTCATAGTAAGAAAATAAGAGGGTGCCAAAAAAATGTATACATGTTTTAAGAAAAAGTTGTACTAAAATGGTAATACTCAATATATACTGTTGGTGCTGTTCTGGTCCCAGTGTCAGGCATGAAACAGCCCAAATGCAGATTGAAAGTACAAGCTTGCAAGAGGTGGACTCCCAGAGGTGCAGGAGAGTCCCGAGTAACCTCCACCATGGCCATTTATTGAACCGCTATACAACAGGTCTGGGGAGTGCCCAGTGATGACCTACAAGGGCTACCTGCGTAATGATCGCTAGGTGCTCTTTCCCCCCAGCTTGACTCCCACCCTCCACAAATGTTCAAGGTCCAACACATACTTGCTAATGAGTGACTGATCTTAACTCATTCAGTTGCTTGAGGGCTTGTTTCCGGGCTGCAAAACATCTCCATGGCCAGGAGATTGTTCCACTCCCAGGGCCTCCCTCAAGTACCGGTGATCCCTCCTATAAGCATGGTGCTCAGTCTCCTATAATATACCAATAACAAAAGATGAATACAAGTTACGTTTGACTTCTGCAATTACAAGAGCTGCTCAAAGTGGTTTGCCACCAGTATCCAGACACTTCTGATTATGGCAAAGGAAAAGTAATACATAGGTAACATTGCTCAAAATGTGTATGCTCTTTTTTGGCAGCCCAGCTAGCTATTCAGAGAAGTTACATAACCTGTTCAAGGATACACAGCAGTGCCAGAATTTGAACCCAGGTCTGCCTGACGGTAACGTTAAAGCTCTCTTTCCACCCTCTTACTTTGCCTCTAAATGACAAAACAGAACAAAACAAGAAAACCTCACACACTACATTCTCCACCGCAGGAATAGATTAGCCGAAATAACTTTTTCTCTCAAAATATACCTTGAGGGGAAAAATGTATCATGGTGGTAGGTCAAAGAGAGAAAACCAGGATAATTTAACATGGCAGTTATCATACTGAAAGCCATTTTTTTTTTCTTTACTTGATGCAGAAATCTCTCTTCTCTGCAGTGGAACTTTCTGCTCCAATTGCCATGGCTAATATTAAACTATGGCTATTTTAATTTTCTTGGAGCTGTTATGGGACACTTGGTTTTTGTTTGAGCCTAAATACATCTGAAGTGCTGGGAGGGTTAGGAAGGTGGACATATTCTTAAGGGTCAGTTTTTCATTCATACATTCAGTAATGATTTATTAAGTATTTATTATGTGTCAGGTTCTATTTCAAGTGCTGGGGATAGCCACTGGATAATATAGAAAAAAGTCCCTCTCTCCTGCCCCTCAGAATTTACATTCTAGTTTGGGGAGACAGTAAAATAGGGGTTATGAGTGCAGGTCACACTCTGCACTCTATCTGATGAGAGACCTGCAGGAGGAAGGGAGTCATGATTTCCCAAGGAAGAGCTTTCTGGACAGAGAGAACTATTGGTGCAGAGGCCCTGCCCTGAATCTCCAGAGACCTGCAAGGGGCCAGCATGGCAGAGGTGGCGGTAGCAGAGGACAGGAACAGAAGAGTGGGCTGTGAGAGCAGAGGTTAACAGGACTATGTAGTGATGGGGATGGCACAGAGTGGAGGGGCAGATCTTAAGGGAATTTGTAGGCCATTCTAAGGACACGAGTTTTACTCAGGGTGAGATGGAAAGTGAGCAGAGAATGGACATGACCTGATACAAATTTTAGAAGGATCACTTTCATTGCTGTGCTGAGAGCAGAGTGGACGGGGTGGGCAAGGGTGGAAGCAGGGACAAGAGAAAGGAGACAGAGTGAACAGGGTGGCAGTGGTGGAGCGTGTGGGAAGTGGTTAGACTCTGAACACAGTCCGAATGCAGAGCGAATGGGATCGTTCATCCACAGCATTTATTTAGCAGCTACTGCAGCAGGACAACCATATTATGTGACAAGAAATACGAAAGGGTAAAAGATACCTGCCCTTTTTCTGGCTCAGCACAGAATGCCAGGTGGTCTGACTTAGATAAATGGAGCAAGAGAGGAGAACATGTAAGACAAAAAGAACAACGTGAACACAGGAAGAGAGACAAGAAGGAAGGAGGCACAGCTGAGAAATGAGGCCAGGCCGATCTTGACTGGAGTAGAGGCTTCCTGGAGGGGAGTAATGGAGACAAAGGGCTGGGAAAGGCTTGCCATGTGCCAGCACTGCCTGGATGTTTTACCCGGACTGCCTTGGTTAATCTGCACACTACTATGTGGAGTATGTCTATTATTCTTCTGTTATATTATCCTCATTTTATAGATAGGGACGCTGATGCACACCAAGGTTAAGTGGCTTACTCAGAATCACAAACCTAATAGGGGGCAGAGCTAGGATTTGAAGCCAGGGAGTCTAGTTACAAAGTTCACCTTCCTGGCTACTGTGCCTTATTACCTCACCAAGTATAGAAAATGTTCAAACAAAAAACACTTGTAGATGGCAATCTCATTAGTGCCCAGCTCTGCGTGAGCTTAGGATGTGGCCATTACAACAGACTCGAATATACTGGGGGCCCTTCCATAGCTACCCATTTTCCATTCAATCAAACTGGAAAAAATATATTGCCTCTGAAGAGAAAGAGAAGGGGCAGAAAATTCTCCATAGCTGCAATGAAGAATAACTAATTTGATGATTTGTCTCCTTCACACTCACTTCATGCAGCTTTTATTCCTCTATGAAAACAGCACTTTTATTTTTGTTCAAAGAATGCTAGTTAATTAAATGAAGAATCTGGATGGAATTTATATAGCCATTACAGTGCACTGATGGTAATACAGTGTGAAATGTAGTCGGGTGGTAAAAGAGGCAGAGGTTTTGATGCTGAATAAATTCATGCCATCTCTTTTGTAAATGTACTACTGTCAGGCTGGTGAATGTGACCCCTTAGCAAAGTTCTAGCCCAGTTCCCACTGAATGGCTGTTTAAAAGATTAGTGCATTGAAATGATGACTCTTAGAGGAAGCAGTATAGAAAAGATAACAGCAGTGTGCCATATTTAGCAATACAGGATCACACAAATCCATTTTCTCTTTTCCTCCCAGGCTGTCTTCTAATAAATAACTGTAAAGCCTCCTATGTCACTAACAATTGAGCCAGAATTTTCCCAGTACCTCACCCTGAGCCTGAAATCCCATCAGGGCAAATGCTGCCATCAGTTTACTGATTTACTATGTATTAGGCAGAGTTTAATTCAGTTTAGAAAGTTAGATGATAAAAGAAAAACTAAGATATAATAGTAAATGATAAAAATCCACATGAGCATTATGCTTTTTAATACTAAGCAGTACGAACAAATGTATAGAAGGGAGTCCTGAATTATGAAGCCAAATCTCGGGCTTAAATTTTTCTGGTGATGCTGACAAAAGTGCCTTCAACACATGTTGCCCATTTGCAAAATGAGGTTTATCCACCTCACAATTTCCTAATGAATTTTTAAGGAAGATCTGACCAAATTTTCCTTTGAAAACATAATTTGAACTAATGAAAATCTCTTTGGACTTGGACAAGGGGTGGTGCCGGCTTTAACATAGGGTGATATGCTTTGTGTTTTTCCATATATGTTTTCTCCCCAAAAGCAACATGATCTAGAGTAAAAATCATGGGCTTTGGATGGGACGCTGAGTTTCTAAGTCAGCATCCTAGACCTGTAATTTTTTTTTTTCATTTTCTAGCTGTGTAATTCTCCAAGACTCAGAGAATTACACGGTTGTTTTATAAGACCAAAACAACTCTCGCAAGCATATTAAAAAAAAAAAAATGATTACAGTTCTTGGTACCAGTTTTTCCCTTTCCTCTTTGACCGCTTTAGAAAATACAGATAATCACCTATGTGATCAGAGAGCTAGACTAGATAATTTATTAAGGGTTTTCCTGAAGCACTCAATTAGTAATACCAGCTCTTAAACTTTAGAGTTGTTTGGAAACACAATTTGCACGTCTTTTTTAATGTTAACAACAATTATGTAAAACCCTTTCCTTTCTAGGTGTGAGCATAACGGTTCCCTAAAGTAGAAGGAAAAAGCATTAACTGCAGTTGCACGTTGTAATTAGGCTAGCACACCCCCCTCGCTACCCTTAGAAGTTCTGTAATTTTTAAGCTCATCAGTAAATCTTTCAAAATGTCAACGGCTGACAGGAGAGAAAGGAGACTGCAAAGAGATATATGTTTTAGTGTAATGTAACTTATGCTACCAAGCCCCGAAGAATACGTCTCTTATCAGCTGCCTACATCCACTCATTGGAAAACACTTCTTGGTCCCATTACAGCTTGTGAGAAAGATTAAGGGTTCCTGCAGGAAGAGGGCTGTTGAACGAAAATATTGAAAAGCAAATTCTATCTAGTTTCCTTAATGTATGTGCCTGATTTATTAAAATGTGTAATATGTCTCTCAATGGATGAGCTCAAAGAGCTTTGAAGATACTTACAAATGACGACCTCAGCACAGATAACCAGAACCTTTTATACACCTCTGATACACACGATGGCTCTTTCCCTTTCCTCACTGCTCCTCTAGGCCTATGCCACCTCCCTACCTAACCAGTGAGCAAGCCCTGGGAAGCCTTCCTTTACGATGTAATGTACAGCCATTCCTTAATTTCCATTCTCATCACCTGACTGATTCATGTCTTTATCACCTCATGCTTGGATATCAGGCCTGTCAAATCAGTGATCATGGTGCCAACTGTGTTCTTCACTGTAAAGTATTCTATATACTAATGGAAGGAATGATTTCCTAAAATATTGCTCAAATTCCACCTTCGGTGACCAGCCTATGTACATGGTACACGATAAACACACCCTCACTCTTCATGCTTCTAAGTTCTCCTCAAACAACGTTCCTCGCCTCAGTCCCTGTAACTTTCTTACATGATTACCACAGTTCATGAACTTAACCACATTTCCCAGACTAAACTCTCCCACGCCCAAGGCGCTTTTGGTCACATTATTCCACCAGGTGCATAATCTTTGCCCCCTTTTGCCTTCATCCAGTTCTAACCTGTCCTTCAAAACCTACCTCTGAGGCAGAGCCTGTGGCTCAAAGGAGTAGGGGAGTAGGGCGCCAGCCCCATATGCCAGAGGTGGCGGGTTCAAACCCAGCCCTGGCCAAAAAACTGCAAAAACAAACAAACAAACAAAAAAACTACCCCTGATTTTACCTTCTCTATTTCCAGTCCATGTTAGCATATATGATCTTTTCTTCCTTTTAATCTTTTATCATGTTTATTGTCTGTATTTAGTATGGCCTACTGCTACCTTGAACGGTCATTAAAATATTTTATTACCTAACTTGCTATAATCAAAGGGTCTTGACTGCCCAAATTAGAACACAAGCTGTCTGGAAGTAAAAAACCTTATCAAATATGAGCAGGTGCTCCACTTAACACAAAAATGAGATATAACTGAGTTGACAAACTGTGAAAAGGACTATTTCATTTTTTGTATATAATTGTCTCAGAAAACATTATTAGGCAGAAAGCTTTCATAGGAAATTTCTTCATGAAAGGTTTTAGCTTTATAAGTATATTGGTAGAAGTGCATTTTATTAATGATTACAATAACAGCCATGAACCATGACTGGAGAAACAACATATAATAAAAGGAAAACTATTTCATTATACTCTTTTATAAATTAAAAAAAACCTTTTATTAAGCGAATGAGATTATATCAAAAGTAAGTGGAATGAAGAAAATACCAAGGTTAAAAAAACAGTTACACTTGTTTGACAATTTCATTTCTTGTTTCTTACTTTTTCATTAAAAATTCTGCACATTAATTTACATTTCCTTAAAAATTACAATTTTCCATTCTGAGTTCATAGAGTGCATGCTCTCAAGAACTATACGTCCTTGATTCCACAACTGAGGGAGCGACGCTTCTTTATAAAGTGTGTGATAATGACAGATAGCAGTAAGTTCAAGAAAAAAAGACTTTCTTTAGTTTGTGTGACAATCCAAAATCCTGCTTCACTTCGCAAAGGAAGACTCGTTAAGCTTTTTGGAAGAAAAGCAGGCCAATCTCATTATAATTAGCTCTAATTAACTCTCCCCAGAGTTGTCAACTTCTTTACCTGCAGCTGCCTGGATCCCTAAAAGGAGCAGAATTGATTTCTGCCTCTGAACATCAAAGAAAATCAAAGAAACGATTTTAATTCTCCTTTACAAACAGAAGTCCCTAATCAAGGACAGACACAAAAACACAACTGGCTGATGAATTTCATCATGTGAATCTTGTTCACAATATAAATAAGTAGTTAAAACTTTGTTTTGACAATGTATTTAACCCTGGATATGTATTTTCTGGTTTAATGAAATTTGACATAAAAAAAAAACAAAACAAAACACGATTTTCTTAACTCTCCAATTTTGGCTACCAATGTACCAAAAGGGAACATTTGCAGTATTGGAACTTCCTTTCCTAATGAGAATTTAAACTCTCTTTATTGAAATATGGTACAGCTCAAAGGGTGCTTTTTTAGATATTAAACATTTATAATTCATCTGTAGTTTAGGGTTTAAACTACAGATGAATTCCATTTCAGAATGGAAATGTATTTCTTCAAAATTAACCTTTAAAAATTTAATCAAAGAATCAAACATTTTTTTCTTTGTTTTAGAATCAAAATTTTATCAAATTTTGTTTTGAAGGAACTTGATGAAGAATTTTAAATTCGAAGCTAGCTATAATAAGATTTAAATAACAAAATTAAGTTGATTTGGAAGAATAAATCAGGCATAACTGGTAAGCAAATTTTTGAAACAGCAGCAACAATAAAGAAAGAAAACAAAGTGAGAGCCAGGCTAAGGTTAAGGCATATGTAAGGTTATAATAGTTGGCACTGGTCAAAGAAGAGTTATTAACTCCATAAATATTGACAAAGAACCTGGAAAGACCAGATAGCCCCAAATAGACCTTAAATTATTTAAAAATTTAATTTATGATAATGGTGATACCACAAAATAATAAATGATTATGATAACCAACTATTTGGGGAAAAAAGGATAAAATGTAGATCTTCATCTCATACCATATTTCAAACAAAATAATTTTTACATGGGTTAAAGAAAGATATGGGATCACAAGGCTGATACAGCTGTATAAGACGGAGACTGGAAGCCTCTGACTGTTTTATGGAGAAGACCTGGTCTCGTCTTCCTAATTTCCTTGACCTTAATTCCCACAGGATTGGAAGCCTGAAGCTTGGTAACACAAAACACCTATGTTTAAAATTACTCAAAAATTAGGAAGGCAATTTGTAGACGGGGGAAATGTCTGCCCCAGAATTGGTAGAATTAGAGATAGTAACTTTTCAATGTAAAGAGATCCTGAAAATTGTGGTGAGGAAAAGGGAAAATGAGTTATGGATTAAGAGCTTAAGAAGAGAGAAGAGGAAAAAGTAGGAGTGGGAAGGATACAGATAAGATGAAGGGTACGTGACCGCGTCAGGAAATCAGCTGCCTTCAATCGTGAAGAACTGTGATGGGGATCACAGTTTAACATGAAATTATGGTTACAGACTTTGGTACCCAACGTGGTTGACAATGAATCAAAGAACAGTATTTTCAAGTAGAATGATTTAGTTATGTGGTGTCAGTCTTGACTAGAGAAGTCTTATTTTCAACTCTAAAATAGTGTATGAATAAATCATTTGTTTTAATGTCATTGTATTAATGTCATGAGTCCCTTATTGATATAAGAGTACTGAAAGGGTTCTCACATAGTAAACTGCCAAGATAAGGGTTTTATAGCATCAACTGCCTTATCACTACTTCCTCCTTAGGTAAAATTTACTAGTCTGTCAGCCAAATGAATATTGCTCTAACAACATTAAGAAACGTAAATGTTTGGCTTCTCAATAGACATTTAAAATATACAACTGAAAGGTTTTCTTTTAGCAACTGACTAATGGAATTTTAAAGATGTATATTTGCTTTTAGTTAAATAAGGAAAATTATAGGGAGTAATGCCTACTTCTGTGTACAAATACGCCTCTAACGACTCACCAGCTACAGGGCACCTATTATGAAATGCTTTCTAAGAAATGATGGTTTTGCTATTTTTCTTCTTTTTCCTTAGATTGAGAGCTCCTTGTACTCTCTGTTTAATGTTCATAGGGCCTCCATATAAAATAAGCATTTCATAAATGTTTCTTAAATTATTTTGCCTAGTCTTTCTTGTATATTACCACAGGAATGGGTGATACAATTGATGAGAAGTGTGACATGTGGTCCCTGAACCACCAGAAAAAAAGTGGCTCACAGTATGGAACCAAAGAACTTTGTGGCATCATCAGTTCTAAGTAGGCCAATTGACTACGGGCAATAATCAAATGAACTGGAAGGATCCGACGTGTATAAGGAATAAGATCACTTTTCTTCCAAGTTCTTCTAACACTGTCAATTCTATGATTCTAAATTAAAATGAGTTCTATATTAAATAGTAAGATATCTTTTACATTAAAAAAATAAACAGCTATTTGTAAATGAAACTTCTGAATTAAGACACCTTTGTTTTCCAACGCTTGCTTAGAATGCTACCTTCACCTCTAGTAGAGCACTAGGCTGGGGTCTGTGCAAACAGGAATGCCAACTGGCCTCTCCAAAAGCTACTTCCTGGTGTTCCCTATCCAAGCAAGCTGTCTTCACCTTAGGCGGTTTCTTAGGCAAAGTCTGATGGCAGAGAATATGAAGTCGTTTTCTGAATCACAAAAGGGGAATTAATGTTGAAAAATAAATCCAACTAAGTTGGTTTCTTCAATCAGATTGCTGTCCGTCATCGTTGTAAAAGCTTTAGTTAGACAAGGTCATTACAAAAGTTTTGGGATACACACAAAAAAATCAAGAAACACTAAATCGGCACAGAAGGAAACAAATCAAGCCCTCTCAGCACCACCAATAAGCCGAGCGAGTTAAAACCTGCACAGATGAATCAGAGATGACACTGTCAACTGTGCTTTTTACAAATGAAATAATGTACCATACCGAGGTCTGCCTCTATGTAATTTCTTTTCTCAAAGAGGTTTAATTTTTAAAAAAAATTTAAGATAATTGTGGATTCACAGATAATTGCAAGAAATAATAAGAGAGCTCCCACGTCTCCCTCAACGTTTACATCTAGCATTATTACAGTATAATAATAGTACAATATAACCAGGAAACTGACCCACCAGCTTTATTTTAAAATTAATAAGTTTTATATGTACTCAGCAATAAAACGGAACAACTGATGGACACACACAACAATCTGGATGGATCTGAAGGGAATTATGCTCAGTATTAAGAGTCAATCCCCAAAAGTGATAGACATACTGTATTATTCTATTTATAGAACATAATTTTTAATTTTTAATTTTGAGACAGGGTCTTGCCCTGACACCCAGACTGTAGTACAGTGGCGTGATCATGGCTCATTGCAGACTCTTAACTCTTGGGCTCAAGTGATCCTCCTCCCTCAGCCTTCTGAGTAACTGGGACAATAGTCTAATTTGTAAAGAGGGTTTTTAACAGAAAATAAAAGTTGAGATTCTGAAGCCATAAACAACCATCTGAAATGGAAACAGGTATATTTTACTATAGCATGCTTTTATTTTAGAACAGAAAAGACTGACAAGTCAAATATATGTAATATTTTTCATCTTTTTTCCTCTAAAGATGAGATAGCGTCTCAGAATACCCACTAGCAGTATGCTAAAAAATTGTTAAAAATTCAGACCACTAAAGAAGAATTTAAAAAGAGTGTGAAGTCTTATCAATTCTAAAAATTAGAGGCTTTACAATTTCTTAAATACACAAAGGGACACAATCTTTAAAAGTGCAAACGTGTGAATACTACTTTAGTAATCACTTATTATTATTGTTGCTCCTTTTAAAGATACATTTAATTTGTTCTTAAAGTTTTTTTTTTTTTTTGCTGCTTCATCCATAAATTAAAATCACATGTCAGCTGCACCAGCTGTTACGAAGTTCATGTCCAACCTTGACTGTCTGCAGAGAATCCTGGATTGATTGGACCTTACATTTCTTTCTTTCTTTTTTTTTTTTTTTTGACCTTACATTTCTGCTTCAGGATTCTATGCTATCTTCAAGCATGCAACCCAATCTTTGCACAGGTGAGGACAACTACAACTGGGCTTATCTGAACCTTGACAGGTTGCCAAATGAACAATTTCCCATGTCTCTTTAGGGCAGAGACTGGTTCAGACAAGTTAAATATTTCGGGTTTCAACTGTTCACCAATTCATTGCTGCCTTAGGTCATAACACTATGCTGAAAGAAACCTTAAAAACAACTTAAATATGAGAGAGGGTTTTAGAAAGCTGTTGATCAAAGGAAATCGCTAGAACAGCTCATGCCTGTTAAAAGTTGTTATAACATGAAGAAAAAAATAACAAGTATAATTTCATGGGAAATTGTGCTGATGATTTTAAACAGTAAGGCTGTAAGACATAAAAAGTCATCAAAAAATACTTAGGTTTTAGAGAACAGAACAGCTAATTTTTTACAAAACAGTGAGTAAGTAGTCTGGTTGCTATCCCTGGATGAAGACAATACCCTGACTCTTCTGGTGAAAAAGGAGCCCGTCACAGCTTCTGTCATTAGTTTCTTTCCTCTCCCTGCCTTTCTCCCAGTCCTCCTTTTTCTCTTTTAGCCCTTCAATGCTTTCTTTTCAGGCCACTACACTAAATAATGGGAAATTAATGTCCATAACTTGAACCTTAATTATTGGCCAGGCATGGTGGCTCATGCCTGGAATCTCATCACTTTGAGAGGCTGAGGTGGGAGGAGCTCTTGAGGCTAGAAGTTCAAGACCAGTCTGGACTCCCACTCTACACACACATATAAACAGGGCCTTGGTACTAGCCCCCGGGAAAGGGATGAGTCTCACAGCAACTGTGTGCCCAGGATCTGGGCCAGGAGAGGGGACATAGAGCTGGGGCTCCCAGATGGCTCAGGCCCTAAGAAGTATGAAGGGTGTGGGAAGGTCCGACCATGGGGGGCACTCTGAACCTCCTTACTTTCTTAGACCACATGGAGGGGTAGGAAGATGGCTGGCATGGCTGCAGCTACCTCATGCCACGTGCCAGGTTCCTCAGGCTGCTGTCTCCTCATCTCCCTGCTCCCTTCCAGCAAATAGTATTAATAGGTGTGAGTCTTGTCTCAGGTCCAGAAAAATTTTTTTTTCTTTTGACTACGTGGTGTTTAAAAAAAAATAGGAGGTTTTTGGATTAAGCCACTGACTCACAATAATTTGATTATAAGTTTGAAAGAATAAGGATATCAACTTGTATTCCCTCATTGGAAAACAAATTGAAAATCAATCTAATGGTGTTTTAATAATTAGGTTACCTTCATGTTTAAAGGATTTATATTAGTACTGTGCTGACAGTGTCAAAAACTTCGAAAGGATATCATATTAAAGGGAAGAAGCTTTGCCAAACTTTATATAATTTAAGTTTCCAGTTTTTAATAGAAGCAAAAACAAAGACCATATGATCCTCTCAATAGATGCAGAAAAAGCATTTGACAAAATTCAACACCCTTTTCTAACAAGAACACTTAAGAAAAGAGGCATAGGTGGCACATTTCTTAAGCTGACTGAAGCCATCTATGACAAACCCACAGCTAACCTCATACTGAATGGAGTAAAACTGAAAGCTTTTCCGCTTAGAACTAGGACCAGACAAGGATGTCTACTATCGCCACCACTACTCAACATTTTTCTGAAGTTCTAGCCAATGAAATCAGGGAAGAGAAGGATATAAAGGGCATCCAAATGGGGGAAGAGAAAGTCAAACTCTCACTCTTTGCTGATGATATGATCTTATACTTAGAAAACCCCAGAGACTCAACCACAAAACTCCTGTAACATCTCAGGATATAAAATCAATGTCCACAAATCAGGAGCCTTTGTATACGCCAATAACAGCCAAGTTGATAAGCAAATCAAGGTTTTAAAAGTTTTTAAGAGAAGAGTTATATGGCTGAGCATGGTGGCTCATGCGTATCATCCTAGCAATCTAGGAAGCCAAGGTGGGAGGATCCCTTGAGCTCTGGAGTTCAAGACCAGCCTGACCAAGAGTGAGACCCCGTCTCTACCAAAAATAAAAAAAATTAGCTGGTGTTGTGGCAGGCATCTGTAGTCTCAGCTACTCAGGAGGCTGAGGCAGGAGGATCCTTTGAACCAAAGAGTTTGAGGTTGCTGTGAGCTAAGCTGACACCAGGGCACTCTAGCCTCAGCTACAGAGTGATAAACTCTGTCTCAATTTTAGTATACGTGCTATAGAAGCAAGCATGAGACTCTGCCTCAAAAAAAAGAAAAAAAGAAAAAGAAAAAAAAGAAGTTATATATGCTCTCTTTCATCATTTTTAAAGGCTCATTAATTGCAAAAGTATTAATCTTTTAAATGGAAATGATAGCATTTTCACCGAAGCATAAAATCTCTTTTATTAACTAAAATTCCTTTTAAAGAATATGTCATTATATATACATAAAAGCTGAATGGTTTGTATGTCTGGTCAATGTATTTTAAAATGGAGAGTTTGAAGGTTGATTTTGGGTAGTCTACTTTATTACTGAGTGTATGCTTATGAGACGAATAGGATCTTATGAATACACGTGGGTTTGTATACACAGACATGTATATGTATTTTTAACTATTTTTGCTAAAACTGGAAACTTTACATTAAGTTGCCCTCTAAATGAACACACTTTAACCCTCAATCTCATTTATCTTGTTTGGTTAATTGCATAGTTACAGACTCTCAGTTACTAAATCATAAAGTCTAACTGCTCTCTCTTTGTTTATTACGGCACATTCTATCATTGTTAGATGCGGCTGACTTTCTCCTCATGGTATCTTTTGCATAAATCCCTTTGGAATATTCCCATTACCACTAAATCCTCCATTGCCTATTATCTTGGCAAGCAACTTCTCACATTTTAAGGCACTAATCACCTGAAGACTTGTTAAAGGATTCCCCAGGTCTGGATGAGATCTGAGACTGAAATCTGGTGCCGACTGTCACTGATACTGCTGCTGTTGCTGACACTCTCTGAGCAGCCAGGATGCAGAGCTGTGGACTGGCACTGGGCAATCAGGGCAGCCACTAGTTAATGTGGCTACTGAACACCTGAAATATAGCTAGTCAAGTGAGGAACTGCATATTTAATTTAACTCTAGTTTGAATTAAAATTTAACAACTGAAGAGGTGTGAAGTATTTTTATATTACAAAACTTCATTGTTTTGGTAAAACTACATTTCACTTCATTTAGTACATCATGTAAGATACTATTACTGTTTTTTTTTTTTTTTTTTTTTTTGTAGAGATAGAGTCTCACTTTATTGCCCTCAGTATAGTGCCGTGGTGTCACAGCTCACAGCAACCCAGCAACCTCCAGCTCTGGGGCTTAGGCAATTCTCTTGCCTCAGCCTCCCAAGTAGCTGGGACTACAGGCGCCCGCCACAACGCCCGGCTATTTTTTTGTTGCAGTTCGGCCGGGGCTGGGTTTGAACCCACCACCCTCAGTATATGGGGCCAGCGCCCTACTCACTGAGCCACAGGCGCCGCCCAAGATACTATTACTGTTGAACCGTAATGTCTGTGTCAGACATGTGAGTCCTATGAATAGAATATCTATACATAAACACCTAACTGATCTGGTCAGTGTCAATTAACTTCGAAACTTTTTTTCGCACACCAATCTATATGCATAGTGTGCTTATCTGAGTATTTTATGCAGACAGTGTAAGTTATAATGATATCTATGTAAATCATAATTGTAATTAAATTGAAATACTTATTATAGTAGACTGTAATTACTTTTTTTATTAAGTTCAAAATTTGCCCATAAAGTAAGTTGAACAAAATGAAATTACATTTAAATTAAATTTAAAATAAAGACCCGCTACAGATGCAGAATAAAATGGAGGTGAATTTGCTAGTAATATGATCATAACAATAGACAGTATAAGGAGGTATGTTGCAAATTTCATTTTAATGCAATTGAAATTGGCAAAAGGTGTGTTTATTGTGTAAGAATTTTTAAAAATCTTTTTTACGAATGCACGGTAAATTTGATAAGAAGCTTACTCTTAATAGTTAAAAAAGAATCAATAATATTGAAAAATCAGTTGTCCAAAATCAGAAGTAAAGGTTTAACATCTGTAAAATCCAGCTGTAAAATGGATTGGAATTTTGCACAAAAGAAGAAACTCTTTTTAGATGGAGATGGTAATTACAGATATGATAGAAAGACTAGAAAAGCTATTTTTAAAAAAATCAAAGATCTTCAAATAAGCCACACACACAAAAAAAATACCCGTAGACCATAAGAACTTTCTGATACTATCAATGATCAACTCATTCAAAATTTGAAGAACAAGTACTTTCCTCCAGCTTTAGGTGAATTATGTTATAGAAGAGACAATCCCCAATTCATATTTTATGTGTGTATTGTCTCAAAAGACACCACATTGATGAAATGTTGTTGATTTTCGGCCTTAAAAAACCAAATGTTTGGTGTGAATATATATATATATATTTTTTTTTGTAGAGACAGAGTCTCACTTTATGGCCCTTGGTAGAGTGCCGTGGCCTCACACAGCTCACAGCAACCTCCAACTCCTGGGCTTAAGCGATTCTCTTGCCTCAGCCTCCCGAGTAGCTGGGACTACAGGCGCCCGCCACAACGCCCGGCTATTTTTTTTGGTTGCAGTTTGGCAGGGGCCGGGTTTGAACCCGCTGCCCTCGGTATATGGGGCCGGCGCCCTACCGACTGAGCCACAGGTGCCGCCCTGATGTGGATATTTTTAACCCTTTTATATCAGTCAAGAAAAGAGCTTCAGCTAGATAATGAAGAAAATCTGTTCTTACCATGAAAGATCATGTCCCAGCTACACTGAATTAAAAATCTGGACTTACTGTCATTTTCAAACAAGAGACAGTTTTGTTTATTGTTTTATTGTACTATGTGATACATATTGAAAATATTTGTGCTCTGTTTTCTTTTCTTCTCTTTTTTTTTTTTGAGACAGAGTCTCAAGCTGTTGCCCTGGGTAGAGTGCTGTGGTGTCACAGCTCAAACTTTTGGGCTTAGCGATTCTCTTGCCTTAGTCTCCCAAGTAGCTGGGACTACAGGCACTCGCACAATGCCCGGCTATTTTTTTGTTTGTAGTTGTCATTGTTGTTTGGTGGGACTGGGATGGATTCGAACCTGCCAGCTCCGGAGTATGTGGCTGGTGCTCTAGCCACTTGAGCTACAGGCGCTGAGCTTGTGCTCAGTTTTCTAAAGCTGATTTTACAAAAAGTATCACAGACATGGTTAATACTGTTTAGTGTATGTTTATGTAAATTCTATGAGTCATCATTAGTTTATGGAACAGTTAAAAAATTGGAAGACAAAGAGTTTAATATTACTCTCTTTCTTGGCGATGCTCCTTGCCTGGGTTGTGGAAGAGTTTTACAAAGATTTATTGTGTTTTTAACTTTAATTCAAGGTATTCTTAAAAGAAAAGGCATGTATGACCAATATTCAATAATCAAAGACAAAAAAAGGCAGTGTGATTTACATTTTCTCATCAATATCATATTTTCTGTAAATGAGTTCAATTTGAAACTCCAAAAAAAGAAAGCTTATCTGTGAAGCTAGAAAAGTGTAAGAATTTATATTGACATTGAAACTTTTCATAATATAAATCAAAAATAATGATTTTCCATATTTTTCTACCAAAAATTAATATGGAGAACTATTAGACATAGTGTTACATAAATTGGCTACAAATACTAAAATAATTTTGAAATATCCTTTGCTGATACTGTTATAATTAAAGTTGCTTTTATTATATGTAATATCCCTTGAATTTGAGGCTTATAATACTGAATTGACAAGAATTAATCACAGGTGGAGCTTTGAAAAGATTTTGGTTAAAGACAGATTTTGTTTAAATACATTTTTAACATATATAATTTTGAAAAGATTTTGGTTAAAGACAAATTTTTCTCAAAAAATGTTTTTTCAGTGTGGATATAAATATTAAAAGTAAAAGATTTTTGGTATTTGTTATAACTATTTTTAAATTAAGTTAGTGACAATGTGGGTATACGAGTCTATTTTTTCAACTGTAAATTTTATTAAATCTAAACATAGATCTAGTATTTCCAATGAAAATTTAGTGTACAAATTGAGATGTGCTTACTGTGTAAAATAATACTGAGTTTCAAAGATACGCATAAATAAACAATATAAAAATATCTCATTAATGAACTTTCAAGTATTAGTGCATGCTAAAATGACATTTTGGATATGCTTTGACCCCTAACCCTAATCCTAATTAATTAAAACATAAAATATGTCTAAATTAATTTTACCTGTTTCTTTTTACTTTTTCAAAAGTGTGGCTGTTAGAAAATAACAATATTTGTGTGGCTTCCATTATATATTTCTATGGGACAGTGCTGTTCTAGAGTATTGTTATGAGCCTCTTATCTGATTTTCAGTTACTTCCCAACTTGCTGTCAGTTTAAAGTATATTCTTCGTTCTTCTCATCATCCATGCACCAAATTTTTGAGTATCTACTCTTTGCCAGTTATTGTTGTAAGATACATCAGAGAACAAATCAATGAAGTTTATACGGCAGATATGTATAATAAATTTCAAAAGATGTAAAGAAGCTATCAGTCACACCAAAAACTCCATACATGGTTAGGTTGAGCGTTAGTGGGATGGACAATGGTGCAGGGAGGCCAGAGGAAGGATCTGCAGAACCTTCAGAAAAGTGGAGGGAAGAAGAGCGGTGAAGAGCGGAGGCCACGGGGGTAGGCGGAGTGTGAGGACGGAGGGGTGGATGGCAGATCATGTGGGACTTCGTAGACTTTGACGTTTGTAGGCTGCTACTTGCAGCATTTTTGACATTTACTCTGAGTAAGATGGAAAGTCCTGGAGACTTCTCATTTTAAAACGATATTTCTGGTTGCGTGCTCAGATTAAAGTGTATGGGGGTGAGGCACAGTAAAAGCAGGGTGATCTGGGGCAGGAAGCTATAATAATAATACAGGTTGGAGATGATAGCAGCTTAGACCAGTGATGCAGTTTTTCAAAAGGACTAACAATTTGGATGTGGAGTATGAAAGAAAAAGTGGGATCAGATTACAGGTGGAACAACTTATTCCTTTATCCCCCCTCATTGAGTATCTTGAATGGCAGTCCACTGTCTGAAATCTTAGATTGGTATTCAGGTGCCTGTATGCTTTGACCCCAACAGAGCCGTGCATGTCATTTCCTGTTTTGTCTTTCTATGTTTCTCTTATGCTCCTGGGCCTTTGACAATGATGGTAATGATAATTAAAGAATATATATCAAACCTATTATTTTTCAGAGACCTGCTACATTCCTGACAGTTATAGGCTCTTAAACTCTCTAGTCCTGTGAAAAAATTATAATATCTTTATTATTACCTTTTTTTGAGATAGTCTTACTATGTTGCCCTCGGTAGAGTGCTATGGTGTCATAGCTCACAGCAACCTCCAACTGTTGGGCTTAAGCAATTCTCTTGCCTCAGCCTCCTAAGTAGTTGGGACTACAGGCGCCTGCCACAATGCCCAGCTATTTTTTTGTTGCAGTTGTCATTGTTGTTTAGCTGGCCCAGGCTGAGCTCAAACCCTCCAGCCTCAGTGTGTGTGGCCGGTGTTCTACTCACTGATGTATGGCTGCTAAGCCTATTATTACTTTTTTTTAGACATGAAGACACAAACATATTAACAAATGACGTAAAGTTAGCATACGAAACGAGGCTGATTTGACTCGAAAGACATGATTTCACATTGTTTTCTCTGTCTGAACTGCTCTTCCCTTTTTATGTCCAGCCCAGCTCACATGTCACCTTTTCTATGAAAAGTCTTATGACTTCAGCTAGAATTGTATTTTCTTCCTCTTTATTAAATAGTTAAAATAAATCATTTCTACCTCTTAATATTTCTTCTATTGTTTATAGTAATATCTGGAAAGTCACTGGAATAATTGTTTAAAAAAGAATTACAATAAATGGCTTTTTAGATTTGGGGTACGTATGTTAAGAATTGTGTACAAATTGAAATGTCTGTACTGATGCTCAACACAATCAATAAAATCACAACTACAAAAGAAAAAAAAACCATAACAGTTAATATCTGTTGGGTGCTTATATGTATATTAATATGTATATTACCTTAATATTTTTAATATTCTCACAAAGGATCCTATTATCATGCTCATTCTATGATGAGAAAACTGAGTCTCAGAAAGGTGAAGTAGTTCCCTGAAGGTCAAAAGCTAGCAAGAGGCAAGATGAGGGTACACAGCCAGATGGTCTAACTCCAAGTGCCATTGTCTACTCTGCACTAATCCCTATGCTAATTCACTGTTCATCATAGAAGAGTCTTTCTCTTGCTTACATTATATTTTCATCTATATCTCATCTTTTCCTTTTGAATCCTATTAAATTCTGGTAAAGATTAGGCATAGATTATTTATTCATGCAGACTTGACCTTCCTTAATAACAGGAACTCATCCGTTCAGAGAATAAATACAGGAGGGCCTCATGTGGAAAAAGTAGGTATTGCTAGAAAAAGAAAGCAAAATTGCTATTTTTCTTCAGATTCACCTTTTATGCCAGCCCTTACTATGTTATTTTATGATGTTCTGATCTTCATATATTCCAAGCATTTAGGAGAAAAGAAAATTTAAGTAAATGCAGGGAAAAAACCCCATCTCCTAATTTATTCTACATATAAAAACTAACAAGGAGGATTTTAAATTTCCACTTTCAGGACACAAACACTAAATGTAAAAAGACCTGGCCATGGAAATTCATGTATGTGTAGAAGAGACGGGATGAAAAGAACGAAAAAGGTGCATCAATCAAAACATAAAAATATTTAAGAAAATGGGGGTCTTGAAATTGGCTAAAAAAGAAGACTTTTTAAAAGAAACCTTTCACTTGAAAATAATTTCAAACATACAGTTGAGTTACAAGAACAAGAATAGTATAAAGAATACACTCATATCCTTCACCTAGATTTACCTAATTAACTGGGTTCACCCTTTTGTCAACACGTTCATGAGTGAGAAGCAATGTGTTCTTGTAAGCCACTGATATTTTGAGGCTGTTATTGCTGGGATTTTGCATGTTCTCAATCTCTCATATGTATATACATGTATACACACACTATATAAATGCATACTCACACATGTATATATATATACACACATGCACATATACATGTATGTATAGAACACACACATCAATAAATATACAAGCACATAATTTTTTTCTTGACATTTGAGGGTAAGTTACATACGTCATAACCTTTTGTCCTTAAAAACTTCAGTATTTCCTAAAAATAAGAATATTCTCTCATAGACCCCCAGTACAGTTAACACATTTAGGAAGCTTAAAACTGACTCCATACTTCAATCTGCTACCTGTGTTCCAGTTTTGTCAGATGAACCAATAATGTCCTTTATAGCGTTGCTCCCATTCTAGTACAGGATTCAGTCCAGGGTTAGGAAATGAATTTAGGTTTCACGTATTTTTAACTTCCTTTAATCTGGGATATTTTGTTGCTTTTTTCAAAACATAGTATTGACATTTCTGAAGAAATTGTACACATACACCCTCCACCCCACTATTCTTTAAAATAAAATGTTCCCTTACTTTGGGTTTGTCTGAGGTTTCCCCACGGTTAGATTCATGTTATGCATTCTCAGCCAGAATACTACATAGGTGATTTTGTGTCCTTTTCAGGGTATCTCATTTGGAGTTGCATAATTTCCTTCTGTTTTTCACTGGTGAGAAAAATTTTCAGCACCAGTCAAGGTGTTTTCTTGTTTCTCTACTGTATAATTACTATTTTCCTTGTGATTAATAAGCAGTTTTAGAGTGATATTTTAAAGCCATGTAAATATGTAAATATTCTGCTCTTCATCAAAATTTTCCCTTAAATTTAGCTGCTGATGAATTCTGCCTGATCTAATCTTAACTAAAATAGATGCATTTTGCTGATTTCCAAATATGAAGCTTCTCTGCAGTTACCAGTCACTATTCAACCTTCTAGTGTAAGCCAGAGCACTCCTTTTCCCCTATCAATTAATCTACTTTCTAGTGGTATAGACGCATGAATTACTATTTTTTTCAATGGTTTGCAGTTCATTACTGTACTAGATTATTTTGGCACTCAAGTTCTTCCAGATCTGGAGTGGCAGCTCCTTCAGGCTAGTTCCTTGTGACTTGTCCCTATCATTTGGGGACACTTCTTGTTTCTTCACATAATAAGATATTCAGGCTTGTTTCAAACCTATCCTTCCCAGTCCCTGAAACTGGTCTATCCATGGAGCCTGAGCTTCTCTCAGTGGGGAGGAGGATCTGGACACCGAGAAATGGCATGAGCTCACTGCTATCAGGGCTTCTTCTATGTAGTTCTTACGGCTGACAGAGCGAGGTCATATATACACATACATACACACAGACACATACACATAAATATGGAGGGACTCTGATTTACAGTGGTCTGACTTATAATTCTCCAACTTTATGATAGGTGTATCAGGGTATGAAATGCATTTTCAACTTGTGATGTTCTCAGCTTAACATTGGGTTCATCAGAATGTAGCCCCATCGTACATACATTCACACAGACATGTGCACATTCAGATACTGTATACATGCACAGACATATATAAGAAATGATGCATTCATAGTGATACCTCCAATTCAAATCCATCCCACAGGGTCCTTCTTTGACTTCATTTATTGATATTCTATTTTGTCTTTCCTTTTTCCTTAAGATCTTGCCAGTCAACAACAATCAACATGTTTGCCTCAGTCCTAGAATCCATCTAAAACTGTTTCAGAATGTACACATACACCCTTTGCTTATATACACTAAAACAACAAAATGAAACCAAAATCATACAAAAGCTTTAGGACTTACTTTGGAATTCTTTGCTTATATACACTTACTTTGGAATGCTTTGCTTATATACACTAAAACAACAAAATGAAACCAAAATCATAAAAAAGCTTTAGGACTTACTTTGGAATTCTTTCCCGACTGAATCGAACCTGCCAAAACACTGACTACAAATATTGTGCTTACAAGTTACTTGAATTGGTTCTTTCGTTTTTTTAGCATGGTTATGGTATTCATTTGAAATACAAGTGGATTCGCTTGCTTCAGTTTGCTTACAGCGTTGGGTTTATTTTCCCCTTCCGATTTCTTTATGTATATTTTAAATGAATATAATATTAACATGCATCCAACAATACAAATTATATAAAAAGGCATCCTCAGAGAGGTGTTACACACTCTCTCCTGTCTACCCCAGGTCTCCCCATTTTCATAAGTGATCAAATTTCATTGCTGTGTAGTTTATCCTTCCTTTGGTTTCTTTCACAAATATAAAGAGATACATATTTTAATTTCCTTGGCTTATGAAAGGTGGCACACTAAATATACTCTTTTGCATTGGCCTTGATTTTTATACTTGATTATACATCCTGGAAATCAGTCCATATTACTTAACAGAGACCTCCTTCCTCTTCCCTGCAGAAGTGGAGTGCTCCAGCGCAGGTGTGTCCTGTAGTTTATTCAATCAGTAGCCTATGCTTGGAGATAAAAGGCAGTTTCCAATATTTTCCAGTTACAAATGATGCTGTAACAAATAACCTTGGGCTTAGTGTTTAAAAATTATTATACAGATTCCCTTAGTAGTGGCATATGACACTGTTTCCCATGGCATTGATACCTTAAGGTCAGCTTGACTTTATCAAACATTTTTGGGTCATATTTTCTGTGCCTTTCTGTCTTGAAAATGTTGCTCCATTACTTTGCATGTTGTTTCAAGAAGACCAATGATGGTCTAATTCTATTGTCTTTGTTTTTGATCTTTTTACTTAGAGACACTGTGTATTTTTCCCTCTATCCTTATTTAAAGCCTAATAGTTTTAGTAGGATATATCCTACAGTTTTGTTTTCTTCAGTACCTCATATTAGATGCAGGTGTTCTTTTAATTCTGTAAAGTTTTCTTGGATTATAGTTCTAAATATTCATGCTGTCCAGTGTTTTGAATGACTTCTTCAAGAAACTCTTGCTTCTTGATTTCATTTTCATTTTCCTGGTTGTTTTTCTTGTGTTCTTCAATGCCTTTTTCATTTGAATATATTCTTCCTTGGACAGCTTGTAATTTAGTTTTTATTTCTGATATAATTTTGTCTTTCCCTTTCCTCTTTTCTTTATCAACTCTTGTTCCATTTTTCCCTGACCAATTTCTATTTTTGTTTAAACTTCCAAATTTGAAGTGTTTTTTTTTGTTTGTTTGTTTTTTTCCTCTTTTTCTTAGCTCATTTGAGGATATTTAATTGAGTTGAGAGTGTTACATTACATTTTCTTTAGCTTTGTGGCTCGATTGTTGTGGAAAGTTTTCATTAAGAGGAAAGCTTTAATTTATCTAATCTTGTCTGATTTTTGCGGTTGTTTTACAATGATGGGGACACAGAATTTTTTCCTATTCTATTTTCATAGAAAAAGCTCTTCATCCAAGAGTACATTTTTCTGTGCAGCTTCTTTTATGGATCATGTTGTTGATGGTCATAAGACAGGAGTGGGTGGACTGTTGTGTCTTGTTTCTCTTTCATTTCTGCTGGATCCTTACCTTTCCCCTCTTATTTCCTTCTTGCTCGTCATTGCTTAGTCTCCAAGGAATTCCATCCATCTTCTATCTATCTGATTCATGCAGAGAAACAGGATTCTCCAGGCTGCCACTTCTGTTTGCACACACCTTGAAGTCCGTTTCTTGTAGCCAGAGCTGAGAACCACCAAGTCCTGACCTATGTTCCTATTTTGGCATTTACTATTATCTCTTTCTGGGAGTGATTCTGTTTGTACTGCAATTAATTCAACTGTTTATCACTACCCTTTTTCAGAGTCTTTGAAACCTTCCTTCTGTTCTTTATCTCCCAGGTTTCAGAGGCAGGCTGAGCTGCAGAAACTTTGATGAGTTTTTTTTCTTTTTCTTTTCTTTCTTTTTTTTTTTTTTACTCTATTTAGATGTACTTTGAAGGTTGTGGTGTTCTCTGTCACCTAGTCATACTGAAAATATAGGTCCTGTATTGTTCTCTTTGCTCTCTGTTGATTTTATGTTTTCTAAGAGGATGATGAGAGGGAAAGTAACCATCATGTGAGAGCCATTGATCTCTAACAGGGGTTTTGTTCTTGTGTAGATTTTGTTATTTGTGTTTTCATTTCATAATCTTGCCGTGTATTTGTTTTATTGGAAGCTACCTCAAATTCTTTGAAGAATGAGGCAGAGTGAAAAAAGATGTGAAACAACTAAATGATAAAAATGCTCTGTGTTAATGATTCTTTTATTTGCTTGTTTTTTTCTTGAATGAGATATGAGTAACAAAAGATAAGAAAAACTGGGGAAAAGGGAAAATGAAAGAAAAAGGGAAAAAGAATAGAAAAGCAAAACTGGTCATTTTGGTCTGTGACTATCAATTAGAATTTGCAAAAGGAGCTTTAACTTTTTTTTTGAGTAATAGTAGCAGGACTTCAGTATAGGTACAACTCCAAAAGTGATTGCATTTGAGATCTTTATCATTGTATACTATATTTTTGCATCAGTAAGCTCTGGGGTATTATAAAACATCGTTGCTTTATTATATACCTCTTATATTTATGCACACCACACACACACTCAAAACATACACTTACTTGTTTCACATTCTGGAGTTCTTCTGTCAATTGCTTCCTTTGCTTCTCTGATTCAAATAATTTTTCCTATATTTAAAAACCACTGAATTAATAACTTGTTATGAAAGTATCTGAGAGTATGATTTTAATCCTTTGTTTCAAAGCTTTATGTATATTCCAAAACATTAAGTTGCTTACATTTTCAGATTGTATTTTCTTATGTTTTCTGGCTTTATATGTTATCACTTAAAAGTAATTAGTTGCCTATAGAATAATTGTGAAGTAAATGTACTTTCTATGATCTTAATTTTGCAAAATTCCACAACCCAAGGTCAAAAAATAAGTCAGCAGGAATCAAAATGTATAAAGATTAACTAAATTTTGGGCAATAGCTATCAGTGCCAAAGAGCTTCCAAACTGAAGGTCATTGTTATTACAAATTAGAAGGAAAGGTCTCTAAACATACTAAAGAGGACCAACTCTTGAGATGGGGCCAACTCTTGGCTTTATAATTTAATTCTAGTTCATTCTTATAAGATTACCCATATAAAAAGGTATGACTGGTATAACTAAAATATAAAATGATAGTTATTAAGGTAAATTAATTAAGATAGTTAAGGTAAATGAATATTATGCATATAAATAAAAAATATTTGGAATTAAATTTAGACAAGCACATACCCTAAAATGTTCCATTTTTTTGAGTATATCTTAAATAAATCCACATTTTATTGATCAGCTCATAAATAGTAAGAGAAATTTAAGAGCCACTTTTCTACAAACTTGAGCAGAGGAATTGCTTGAACAGTAAATTAAGTGATCATGGCTACACTGCAATGTTTATAAGAGGCGATCTACTTTCTGGTGTATGTTAGCTCATTCTTGTCTAAGAGGTGAAATGAAGGTAGATGGTGATGAGTATAATATAGCAATCTAATGAACATGCCAAGAGACTGCAGGCTCCTGTGCATTACTGCCCTAGTAAGTCACCTTCACTCTTTGCATCCTAGTTTTTCACATCTGTCAATGGAAAATATATTTATTTTCATTCACCTCTGCAAAGCAGTAGCAATGAAAATTCTGTGGAAAGGCTTTAAGTTAAATAAAGCCCACAGCACTTTAAAAAATCATTCTTGCAAAATAAAAATTAGCCATTTGCATAAAATTATCTTGATTTCATTTTTATTTGTACTTCATGTCAGATATGAAGACTAGATATATCACAGGATAATGAAAAGTGATGAGACACCATCTACGGACTCCATGAACTCCATTCAACAACCTCGGTTATTTATGTGTATGTACAATATAAACAGAAAAAACTGAAAAAATAGACATTACCTCCAACAATATTTATTGCTTTGTGTACTATTTTCTATAGCTTCTTATATGGCTCTCGGCCAATTGATAGGTTTTGAGGTAAAGGTATTAATAATTTTAAAATGTGGAATTTGTTGTATACAGAATTTTAGCACCATGTCCTAACCAACTGAGTTAACTGGCTGCCTGCTTACCTGGGATTTTAGGTTTTATCACATTAGGATAAGTTACATTTCATAAACTTTAAATGTGAATCCTGATTTATTGAATGGCTCCTCAGGGAAGCCTTGTTTAAATGTCAAAAGAACATGGCATATACAGTTTTAAATTAAAATTCTAATAATTAATATTGATATTCCAATAAAACTGAAATATTATCACTAAATTTAACAATGATAAACTTTAAAGAAAAGAAAAAGATCTGAGACTCTGAAAATTATAATAAACAAGATTTAATGGTTCATCTAGGCAGGGGTCCTGAAACTTTTTAAACAGGGGGCCAGTTCACTGTCCCTCAGACCGTTGGAGGGCCGGACTATAGTTAAGAAAAAAAACTATGAACAAATTCCTATGCACACTGTACATATCTTATTTTGAAGTAAAAAAACAAAATGGTAACAAATACAATCACACCGCCTCATGTGGCCTGCGGGCCATAGTTTGAGGACCCCTGATCTAGAGATAAATTGTAGAAAAATGCTATCTTACCAAGGCAGCCAACATTGAATAAATTTTTTAAAGAGAATATTAGAAGCAATTGTCAATGTATTTTTAAAATTAAATTTAAACTTTACATCTAAATTCTTAATTGTTACACCAAAAAAAAAAAAAAAAAAAAAAAAAGTGGCCAGACAGTGGCTTTATAATTATAAAAGAAACATAAAATATTCCATATATAAAAAAATTATATAAAATAAAATGTAAGTAGTGGAATCCTTACATAAATTAGGAAGAAATGTGAATTGGCAAGGACTTTTGAAAGGGAATTTGGTAACAACAGAATTTTTATGTGTCCATATCCTTTAAAAAAGCAATTTCATTTTCAGATATTTATTCTGTGTACATACTCATGCAATTGGTCAAAGGCACTTCTACAAAGCTGTTGAAGGTAGAATTATTTTTAATAATGGAAAACTGGAAATGGTATAAATATCCATTGATAGGTCACTGGCTAAATAACCACTGAAAGTATGGGAGACCTAGCCAAAGGAGTTTGGCAGATCTTTATACATATATTAATAGGGAAAGATGCCCAAGATACAAATCTAACAGAGAGAGAGAGAAAATAAAGGCAATAACTGTAAAATGTGTAGATGGATGAAACAATTTATGTAGGAGTTAAAACCCATATATATTTATCTTTTAAAACTCTCTTTTTTAAGAGCAGTTTTAGGTTCATAGCAAATTAATAGGAAGGTACAGAGATTTCCCACATACTCCCTGGCTCCACATATACATTTATTTTTAAAAATGTGATTGGCCGTGCAAAGAAACTTTTGGAAAAGAAAAACCTTTCTTCCAATGTGGCAGGAAAAAAAAAAGGGTGGACACCTTTGCAGGGTTGGAATTGTAAAAATAAGGTAGCAAAAGATTGTTTTTGTTGTAAAGATTTTAATGAAATTTAAGTTTCATAAAAATTAAATAGAATTTCACTTATTTAATGCAATGTTTATAAGAGGCGATCTTATAAACATTTATAAATATAAAAATACATATTCCTATGGTGACTTAATGGTAAGTAGTTACGTTGGTTTTCTTGAAGACTTGGAAAATATTAACTGCTTTTTGTAAAAACTAGGGTGTAATTTAAATGTAATATTCTATTAAAAACACAATGAAACTATATAAAAGAAATCAAACTGTTACAGTATATTTGAAATATATGTGCTTTTTTCTCCCGTAAGTCATACTGCCTTAATTCCAAATTAGATGAGCAAACCATTATGCCCAATAAGCATGATCTTGCACATGGAAAAAGATGTACTTCCCCCAGACTCACAGGATCCCAAACTGTCATAGCTTGCTTGTTGGCGCCTTATCTAATTCTGCCCTGACCTCCAATGTGAGAGAAAAACAGAGGCTCATGCCTGTCAAAAGGCATGAGCAAAGAAGTGGTTCACTCTGATTCTTACATGGATATTGTAATAACAATAAGCACATGAACTAAAAATTAATTCTTTAAAGGCCAATTGAAGAGAGAATCTGATTCTAACTAGTTGATATTAATACTCTTTTATTGAAAATAAAACTGACCCCTAATACTTCAGAATCTAACACAGGAGTATTTTCTTTTTTCTAAAGAAAATAGAAGAACACTAAATTGGACGCTACCTTAAGTATGTTCACTTCTTTCAAGGCATCATTTCTTTCACGTGTAAGCCTTCCTGTTTCATCGGCTTCTAAAGAATCACAGGGAAGAAGCTGTCAATATTAAAATATAGAAGAGAAGTTACACATTAGATGCTAACTATGAGAACTAACATGAACATTCTTCCTAACTAATCTTAGGCTTTTGCATTCTAATAACAAAATTCAGTTTCTTACTTGAGAGTCATTTGATTAGATAAAAGGGAATATTAAAGTAATGTGGGTCGATATCATTAATTTAAGCTTAACCTTACACTGGTGTTACTTACATGTGCAACAGAATTTAGATGATTAGAAGGTATACTGACTCTGTTCGCACCTTCATAACTCTTACTTTAACAATATAATTTTCCTTAAAAGTCTGAATTCTAACATTGTGTTTATAATGTCAAAAGACTTTACAAGTTATCAACATAAATTATTGCCTAAAGACATTCATTTCAAGAGCATGGTATCTAAAGCTAACAAAATGCTGTATTGTCAATCAAGATGGTTCACAGGAGCCCAGCATATTCATCAATTATGTATACGGTTTTAACTAAATGAAAAGTAATGCAAACGCCAAATGGCTTTACAATATTCCTGCACAGAAACTGTGGATTGAAGATAACATTAATAATTCATATGAATGTGAATAACAACAAAAACTAGAAGACATGACAATTTCTCTTATGTCTAGCATGATCCTTTTGAGAGTCAATTACAGAGTAAAAACTATGAAAATCCAATCAGTGATAAAATCCAAGTCTAATTATAGCCATCTTCTATGTGGAAGATACAAAAAAGCTAAAAACAAGTACAGAAATATAGTTTAAAGGATTAAGTGCAGAAAGCGACTGTATAAAAGTATGGGCTTAAAGCAGAGCCCTTTAGATAGGAGAGATGAGTAGAGAGTAGGAAAAGATAATAAGAATGATTAATAATATCAACCATTCACTGTGAACTTACTATATGCAGATGCATAGCTAAGGATTGTATATGGTCAATATTATAGCCTTATTTAAAAAAAAAAAAACTGTCGCAAGAGGCACTTTACCTAACAAATGCAATCAGTGTAACCTGGCTTATTGTACCCTGAATGAATCCCCAACTATAAAAAAAAAAAAAAAAAAAGTTAAAAAGGAAAAAAAAAAACAAAACAAAAAACTGTCTCCATTTCATAAATGAGCAAATGGGCTCAGGAAAGATAGTACCTTGCCTAAGGTTTCACAACTAATAAATGCCCATTCCAAGATTCCCACAGAGACTATTCCCATCATAGTCTGTGATTTTTACTAAGTATTCAACACAAATCGTGGTGGAATGGGTATGATACTTAGATTTGCTTTCCAAATCCTAGAGTAACAGGAGTAGGAGTTATTCTTAAAATTTGGGAAGAAATTGTTTTCCCTGAATTCCCTGGATTATCTTTCCCTCCCCCATTAGCTTTTGGATTATCTATGCCTATTCTCTATAATGTATATGATCTCATATTCTTTATCTGTCTCTGTTACTCCAACCTTTCAGACGTATTCAACTCGCAGTCATAAGAATTCCTTCCATACTGTTTTAGTCTTGAACACATTTTCAAATATAACAACATTTCACAACTTGTATTTCAAAGGATATTAACTGGTATATATGGAAGCAAAACTGGGTGGTAGTGATGGTGATAGTGATACAGGATTTAGAAAAAGTTAACCACCTTTTCTACATGGCTTCCAACAGCTTTAATATGCTAATGAGGATCTGAATTTCCAAAAAGCAAGTATAACTTAATAAATTGTCACATTTCCTCAGTAACTTAACCATTCACACACACCCCAGCCCCAGTGCCCTGTGGCCTTTATTTTTTGGGTACGAGGCTCATGGAACTAAACTTCGCAAAAGCACAATTTGGGAAACTCTGCTACTCAACATTCGCATAAGCCCATTCTATTTTAAACTAGGATGTGAAATACACAGGATTTAAAAGTTTAAGTACAATTTTAGGTAACAGAGCTATGACAATTTATTAAGAGAATCTATGGATTGGGATTTTAGGGATGTGACCTTAAGCTTTTGAGCTTAACATCATGGAGATAAATCACACAAAGATTCTAGGGAATCATTTTGAGAGGCACTAGACTGAACAGGCATAGAACTTGAAACCAAACCTTTACATATATAATCCTACTGTTATTTTGAACTAAGCAGGAGAAACCCAAAGCCAGAGAATTGGCCGTGGAAGTTACTTGTGGATTCTCTGAAAAGCCTCTTTGTGCGCACTGACTTTTAATAGTTCTATTCAAATATATTATCAACTAAGCAGGCAGTCAATGAAAAATCCTTGCTATTTAACACCAATTCTGGACAGATGCATGTTTTCAACTTTCTACATCCTTTTTCTATCTGGCTCTTACAATATTATTTGTGATCCTTGGGCCCCCTGAGCTCTGTGACACCAGGTCAATAACACTGTAAATAATTTAGACTCTCCTTTCTGCTCTGGGAACCAGTTCCAAGAGAGTGGTCACTGCACTGACAACTAGGTGGTCAACTAGGTGTGACCTCTCCTCTCCCTTCACTCTTTCCCCACCATCATGATTTTACGTTAGTTGGCTTGTATCAATTTTGAATAGCTACCATTCCATTGACCCCATTCCCCAACCTCAATTCATCTTAAACAAACAATAACCTCTGATTCAGTCCAATTTTATTAAACCTTCTATTAGAGACCTATTCATACCTCCTTTCCTTATAAAACTGTGTGAGACTATACCACCCTATTCACCTAAAAGTTTCTGTGTATCCCCTTCTTATCTCCTTCCATTTCTCCTGCTCATACCTTTTACTTCTTCAAATGGTCTGCGTATCTTTCCTATCCCCACATTTCTATGATTACTTGCAATTTCACCAATAAAACTGCTATTTGACAAAGTAAATGCTCCTCCCCCCCCATTTTCTTAACCTCTTTATTACATACATCACTGCTCAAGTTGTTTTTCCTTAAAACTTTCTCTTCTTTAGGTCGTGACAACCGACTACCTCACTTCTCCATTCTGAACATTTATGCTGTTTCCACTGACTTGCTTTCATTTCAACTTCTTAAATGGAAGGAAGGGGAGTGGGACATTCTCCACAGTTTGCCTCCCCCCTGTCACGAACCAGCATGGCGAAGGGGAGTGAACCAGAGTGGAATTGGTGGGGAATGAGGACAATACAGCACAAGAGAAGACACGGAAACAAAGGATGGGACCTGGAGGACTGCCTGAGCTGATGGCTCCAGCCAGCACCAAAGCACAAAATCAGCTTTATTTTATAGTATCTGTACAGGGTTGTCCAGGGGGAGGTAGCATAGACAATATGGGGAAATAGTATAAACAAAAGACATAGTTTTGGTCTTATAGTACAATGGGAAAATGTAAATAACTTTAACAAAGACAAACCATCTTATTAGTGGTTTCTCTCAACTTCGTTAACATATGACAAGAAGCAAGAAGGGAAAGATATGATGATCCCAGCATAGTTAACAAAACAAAAGAAGAATACTGACTTAGTGGTACTACTTAACTTTGTTAGCATATGACAAGGAGAAAGAAGGGAGAGATCTCAAGGATCTCTGCATACTTAACTAGAAAACAAAGGGCTATGTGACTTCTGGCAGAGGGAGTAGGAAGACAGAAATATGACTGTTTTGGCAACGGAGGAGAAGCAGTTGGGGGTTCATTCTCTGAATGTTCCCCAGCCTGCAAGGGCTCTGCCATCTCACAGCCTGCTCTCTACATCCCCCTGCCAAATTTCTCTACAAGCTCTGAGTGATCACATTCACTGCTATGCTTCAACTATCGTGCTCTAAATTATTCCCAAATTCCTCTCGGGGTATCTAGTTCCTCATTTCCAAGGCTTTTGGTTATTTATACCTGTCAGCACCTTAAACTTATTTTCTCTAAAACATAACCTATCGTTTTTCCCTGCCTTGAAAAAGACTTTCTCCTTATTGCCTTATTTCTACTGATGGTATAATACCATCATATTCTTAATGATACTAATCAAAACTTAAAAGTTATTTTAACTCATTCTTCTCCCTTGATTCTCACATCCAAATGGTGAGCAAGTCGCATCGATGACGTACTTCTTGTTGTTATTTTTGGTAAATATCCAGTATCTGTCACTCCTCTTACTTCTCTCCACCCTCACTACAGTTTAGTGCTTTATTAACCTATATGGGATTCTTCCCATCATGCTCTGTCTAGACTATCACCAGTTTCACCCCCAACACCTAAGATTTTCTAACATATCACTTTTATCATTTCATTTTCTCCTTAATAGCTCCTCACTACTGAGTAAAATACAAATTTTAAATTTAATATTTACCCTTTATTTAAATGATTTATATCTTGAGTATAAGCAAAACATTACTGAATCTTTCCACATACAGTTCAGTTTGAAATTTTCCATTCTACTCTCTTTCATTTGTTAAAGTAGTGGCTACAATGTGTTAATATTGATTCAATAAGAGCCCAAATTGTGAAAAGTCTACTTTAGGGAATTCATAGTACTTTCTCTAATTTTAAGACAATCCGTTCATGATGTGGTACTTGACTAGTTTGGAAATATCACAGTAGTATGATGGACTATATTATGCTTAGAGTACTGCTAAATGTGGGTTCCAGCCTTGCCTTCTCTGTATATCATCTTGTGTCAGCATCAAGTGTAGTGCTGTGTGAAGTTTTTATTATGGCAATGATGATTATACTTATAGTAAGATAGTTATATTTTTTATTCTAAATGTCATATTCTTCCAAACCTTGAAGTTCTTTATCAAGTGAACAAACGTAGGACTGATTTATATTGACTTGGCAATTCCTACTTTAAAGATAGCATCTCAAGAAATCTTATGAGTCAGACAAAATAATGAGCAAGAGAAGCTAGTAACACAGGAATATGTATTTTATAATTCTTTTCATTACAAAGTTCAAGAGCAGCCAAATGGGGGTCAAAACACTGGTTCTAATGTAAAGCTATAAGTGGAGGATGACAGGGAAGTTATTGAGAGGGAGCCTTTTGAGTGGAGAGAAATTCATCAGGTGTATACATTAGATTTTTGTACTTCCTTGTGTATATGTTATATTTCCGTGAAAATATTTTCTAAAAGCCATCTCCATCAAACAAAAAAACAGAAAGAAAGGAAGGGAAAAAAGAAAGAAAGAAATAAAGAAAGGAGGGAGGAAAGAGAGAGAGAGAAGAGAGAGAGAGAGAGAGAAAGAAAGGAAGGAAGGAAGGAAGAGAGAAAAGAGTAAAAGACATGCATTCTTCACAGAACAACGATAAACCTGAGCCTGTTGTTTGTGAAACTGAGACAGCTGAGGGGGTAACCACAGTGGAATCTCCCTGCCCTCATCAACTGTCAGCATCCTCATTACAGATCAATTGATATACTTCAGATGAGGCACGACACAACTTTTTAACTCAAAAAGGTTGGGAATTAAGCTACAGAGTATAAGTTATTTTTGTGAGCCACTCGACAAACTGTGATTTTTATAGTGTTTTTCAAACTATGGTACATTACCCTTTAGTAAGTTACAAAACCAAATTTTCAATGAAATAGAATTGAGTAATAAGTAAGAATGCAACGCACATAAAAAAAATAAGTACTGCTTTGAGAGACTTTTGTTTCGGCTACATGTTGAAGTGTGGTTAAAAAGAAAAGTTTTATAAACAATGCAATGGCAACTGCACATTTTGTTCTAGAGCCACAAATAGAAAATTGTTGGCATGCAGAATATTTTGCACAACCGCCATTAGCACTGTGCTTTGCTATCACAGTATTACAGGTTGAGCACATTGTTATCTGCCCTAAAATCATACTGCTAAGAAGGAAGTAAATTACTAATTTAGAGCATGACTGTCTTCTTAGCAGCTGCTATAAAAGCTTTGCACGCTCACACAAAGCACTCTGAATTCCCCAATTCATTGGCTTATTATAAACCATCCAACTATCTTTCCATTCTCCTATCAAAAATGGGTATGACAGCTTTGAGAACTGTTTGGTAGTAAAAACCAAAGTGCTCTGCCATCAACATTAGGTAGATAAATACCTAACACCTGAATAAGTAGAAGGAAAACTGCATTCCTACCCTTTAGTTCTCATTTAATAAATGCTACCGAATTAGTTCTGATAAACTAGTACCTCCATCCTTGGAGAACTAGGTACTTGGAGAATTGAGAGTTGCAGGACTACCAGGTCTTTGAGTGACTGCAATGGGCAACATGCTTAGCAGTAAAAGAGATTGCTTACTAAATAGAACAAAGTGATCTGAAACATTAGAAAAGTGATATAAGTGAGGGGAGCCTTATTTTGTCTAATAAATTAATCATACACCTTTATACTATATTTCTGGAATTATGTAATTAATAATAAATGGTATTCAAACTTTTTGTCAATAAGGCATATCACTTGAAAACAGCAGAGCTCTACATATAACCATGAAATAAAAATGTGATTTCGATTCTTACACATGAACTAGAAGGAAAAGTTATTAGAAATATGCAACATCTTTATTCCCTCCCTTGAATTTAAGAGTTTCTAGCAACATTAAAGGCACTTGACTGAACATAGTATTTAACATATATTTGAAGACAAAAAAGGAATAAAAATAAGAAAATAAATGTAAGTTTGTAAGAATATTAGCAATTCAGAAAAGGTTTCATTAGAACAAAAAAATATCGCAGATTTTCTGGAAAATGAAAAGCAAATAGCTACAACAAGGTTGCCAGATATAAGATGAATATCAATCATATTTTTATATAAAACAAAAACTTGAAAATAAAACTCAAATTTTAGAAATATGCCATTTATTATAATGGGAACAAAAATGTAAGGTAACTAGATTAATTAAATAAAGTCTGTACTGGGAAAAATATATAAAAGGTAATGAATGATATCAAAGAAGATATAAATAAATGAGAAGCCAAACTATGTTCACAGATGGGAAGATTTTAATTTCAAAAAGATGTTGATTCTTCTCAAAATAATCCGTAAATTGAATAGAGTGAGATTTTTAGTAGGACGCATATAAACAAGGTAAGAGCAAAGGTTAGCCAAAGCAGTATTTAAAAAGAACAGTGAGAGGATGGGGGCTGAGGGGAGATGTTGCTCCATGGACACAACCATGGACTTTAGTTAAGTGAAAAAAATGTAATACATTTTTTATACAACATGGTGACTGTAGTTAATAATAATGTATTATGTTTTAAAAATTGCTAAGAGAGTAGATTTTAAGTGTTCTCTCTATAAGAAAAGATAAGTTATATGAGGTAATGCATATGTATTTGTTAATTAGCTCAAATGACCTATACCACAATGTTTTGGATAATCCAAAATATTATATCATGTTGTATATGATAAATGTAATACAAGTTTTATTTGTCAATTAAAATATACATAAATAAGTAAAATAAATACAAAGACAAGATGGGAGACTATATCTTAGGAGACACTAAGAGTTACGAATCCATTAAAGCACCAGAATAGGGCAGCGCCTGTGGCTCAATGGGTAGGGTGCCGGCCCCATATACTGAGGGTGGCGGGTTCAAACCCGGCCCTGGCCAAACTGCAACAAAAAACAGCCGGGCGTTGTGGCAGGTGCCTATAGTCCCAGCTACTTGGGAGGCTGAGGCAAGAGAATTGCCTAAGCCCTGGAGTTGGAGGTTGCTGTGAGCTGGGGAGGCTGAGGCAAGAGAATTGCCTAAGCCCTGGAGTTGGAGGTTGCTGTGAGCTGAGATGCCACAGCACTCTACGGAGGGCAATACAGTGAGACTCTGTCTCTACAAAAAAAAATAATAATAATAATAAAAAAATTCTAAAAAAAAAAATAAATAAAAAATAAAGCACCAGAATAGAGTCCCAAAATGCCCATGTAAACATGGAAATTTTATAAACGATAGTGCTGGACTGTAAATAATCCTTCCATCTCATTAAACTATGAATGTATATTTCAATGTTATGTTCATAAAAATTGATCGAAATTAGATCATATTTCTATGTTTTGGTTAATTGTATACCACTAATAAGTATAATTATAGAAAATTTTAATATGTAAAGCCTTATAGGCATAAAGAATTGAAACAAATAAATTTTAATTTATATAAAGTGTTTTTGCAGAAAAATGATGGGAAGATCAATGAAAGATTTTCAATCATAAAATTGTATGAGGATAATATTCTATGGAACAGGAAATAAGAGCTGACAGAGAAAAAGGAAAGATAAATTTCTGAGACTAAAAGAATTTATGCATAAATTTTCTTTTAATTAGATGATTATTGGTGTCAAAACTATAGTATTATATTCTATTGGTTATATTTAAAAGAGTCATGGAACAATTTTCTTTAAAAAAATGCATAAATCCAATAATCACAACTTTGGAAATTAAACCAAAATACCAACCCAAAGAAAGTTAATACAACTCCCTTATCTGATTAAGTTGATTTTAAATCAAAAACTATTCTACAGATAAGGAGATTAATATTCCATAATGACATAATAATTCTAAAATTATTTATACCTAAAATACTTCTTTCAGTAAGTGGCAATTAAAAAAAAACAAGAAATGAGTAAGAATATAGAAAATTTGAAAATATGATTAATAACCTTGATCTAATTGACACATGGAAAACAACATACTCAGTAACTGCAGAATATATATACTTCTCAAAACATGGGGAACATTTAATTGATCACATGCTGAGTATATATATATAGTCAAAGGATTAATACCATACAGAATATATCTTTACCCTTAGTTGGATGAAAGTAGAAACCAGTAACAGGAAAACTATATAATTAGAAATCATTTAGAAATTGAGGAAAACATTCAAAATGAGGGTCAAAAAGCAACCACATGAAAATACTATATACTAAGTGATAATTATAATGTAAAAATTTGTGGGTGTGATTATTTTGTGAAAATTTATTGTGTAGTACATCTATAAAATAAAGATGTACTTTATCAAAATCATCAAAAATAGAGCTTAGCACCTAAAAAAACTTCTATGTTAATTTTGATGAATTTGAGTATCTCAACGTAAGGAAAAAATTGTCAGGAAGACATACTGTTAGACGGCCTAAAGCAGCCACATACATTAACAAAATTATTCAAGAAAAGGACAAAACCTTGAATAGAATAATAACATTATAAGGCATTAAAAAGTGCAAAATATCTTCTGTCCTGAAAAAAATCTCGGCCCAGATCATCTGACCAAACAAACATCTCCAAACCTTAGAAAAACAGATAAAGTTTCTATTATTTAAACTGTCCTAAGAAAAGAGAAATGGTAGAAAATTTAAAATGTAAAATGGTTCAAATATCACAGAAATTGATTTTATCAATTATAAGCAATATCCTCTTGCTTATTTTGCTGCTTCTATTTAACAATATTCAGAATAAGTAAAAATGTGTGAAAAAGATGAAAATGTAATTAATTTCAAATATCTACTTAAAGAACACAAAGGAGTTCTAAATCATCAGTTAGAAAATGTAACGGTAAAAAGTAAAAATCTCACTTCCAATAGCACCACAAACTATAACATATTTATTATGATAATTGATCTAATAAGAAATATCCAATAATATATAACAAGCTATAATTTTTTCTTTCCACAAACTATAACATATTTATTATGATAATCAATCTAATAAGAAATATCCAATAATATATAACAAGCTATAATTTTTTCTTTCCAAAGACATAAATGCAGTAATGTTCAGTTCTTGCCAAACTGTCCTCTAAATTCAATGTAATTCCAACTAAAAATAAAGTCCTAAATAAATTATTACCATGGCAAAGTGATTGTAACGATCACTAACGCGATCTAAACCAAAACATTAAAAAAAGTAAGGACTTAACCTAGCAGATAACAATGAACCTAGCATTATAAAACTATAGTAATTAAAATAATAATGTACTGGCAGAGAGAAATGGATCAGTGCAACAAAGTGCTGGGTCCAGGAACAGATATGTGTATCAAGACAGAAATTTAGTATATGATAAAATTTGCATTTCATGTCAACAAAAAAAGTAAAAAAGGATGGGTTATATAAATGATAGTGGAACAAAAGTGGTTATCCATGCATATATATGAATAAATTTGGAGTTAATTACACCTATAAGTTATATATAATATTAATTGGGAAGGTCTGCCTTAAAGAATACAATAATACCAAAAATCCATACTGAAAAGGATGGAAATATTTATGCAAAAATAGGCAAAACCAATTTATGTTTTCAGAAGGCAAAAGAGTAGTTATTTCAATTTTTGAAGGGGAGTGGTAGGAGTTACTAGTAATTAGCAAGAAACCCAGGGGTACTAGAGCATCTGGGATCCCGGTAATGTATTTTTTAATTGTATGTTTCTTGATCTGAATGCTAATTACAAAAGGATGGCTGACATTGTAAAATACCATGGGGTAACATTTTCCATTTGAGTGCTTTTCTGTGTGTACATAATTGTGAGATAAAACAGATTAGAATGGGCACACACATATAATAATCTATTTGTCAGTTATAATAATCGTATCTATCCTCACATCAAATTGTCAACAGTGTCAGACTTAGGGATGAAGAAAGAATGAGAGGTGAGTGACAGAGGAGGATGGAGATCAAGATGAACTTTCACTTTCGATTTTAAATTAAACTGCATTTTACATATTTATCTTAGAAACGTATTATTTGTGTAATCCTACAAAAAAGTGAAAAAAGCCTACATTTAAGACACATAAAAATCAAGGTAGTCAAGATAATTTTATACTCTACCTGTGAATCTAATGTGTTGGAGATTCCATGTGCACCAACATTTACTTCATCCAACTGCAAGCAAAACAATTTTTTGGCAACTTGAACAAAATCTAAAATGGAACATACTTCAGTAAGAACACAGCATTTAACTTCCTCAAAATAAATCTTACAGTTTTCTATATGAAGTTGAAACTATGTGTTACAACTAATGCTTCAAATTTAACTTATGAGTTATCTTAAAACCCTATGATTGAAGTGACAGACAAATTTAAGTTCAAATAAGAAGTATTATAAGTGATAAACTGATTCTAACTTCAGTTAACTCTGCTGAAACTAATAATTCAGTTACAAATAATAAAGCCAATACATACGACAGACATATTCACCTCCCCAACTCTTGTATTATGAGTGGAGGAACCTTTTCTGAAAATATGACAATATTATACTTAGGAGTTTTCTAGCTAGAAAAACCTGAGGTTTAATAATAATAATAGTAGCAGCTAATGTTTATGTAATAATAGTTCCTGTATGCCCGGCATGGTGGTTAGCTATTTCACGCACACAACAATATTCTTGGGACCTCTTACCCTCTTCATTTTGCAGATGAAAAAGTTGGGACTAAGACTGGTTAATTCACTTAAAACTATTGAAGGCCACTTGGCAAATAAGTTGCACAGCAGTCCATCAACCTTCTCCAGACACGGAGAGTGACCTGTCTATCAAATACTTTTCCTCAAATACTCAAATATTTTTCATTTTGGGTATTACATTTTGAATTTCCAAGTAGCCTTTTAAATGTTCTCTATTTCTATTTCACAACATCCTTAATTTCATAAATTCATTATCTCTACTTATCTTTTTTTTTTTCTCTTGCTGTGTCAATAAGGCTGCAGTGCAGTGGCCAGATCAGAACTTGCTGGAGCCTCAAACTCTCAGACTCAAACGATTTCTCTTGCCTCAGACTCTAGTAGCCCACCCCTCTTCTCAAGGATATTAATGATACAGTAGTTTATAGGAAGTTCTCTTCTGCTCCTCATTATTTATCTCTTTTTCTGAGTTCCTTTTTTCTGTGTGTCTGATCATTTGGGCTCTCTATTTTATGTTAGAGGATTTCTTCTAATGTCTGGTGACCTGGTGACCCTTGGCTCCTTGGCTATGAGTTCAGATTGAAGAATCAGGCACTAAAACAATGGATTGGAAATTTTCTGTGTATAATTTCTCAAATGGCAGGTTCCACTACAGGGCAATCAGCCAGGGGACATTTTTGTGGGGCTTCTTCAGAGAGAATCCTGCAATCTCTTGCCTATAGTTATACACAAAGCTGCAAATCTCCCTGAGCAACCTGGGTATGCGCGGGTGCGTAATGACTCAACACACACTCCCTCGGACTCTCTGCTGCTGGCAACTGTAGCTCCAGGATCTCTCCAGTTTCTCAGGGAATATACTTTTCCCCTAGAGGTACAAAGGAGTGGTAGTTGCTGGACCACTGGAGGAGGAGCAGGGAAGAGTACAGTATTCCTTTCATAAAGATTTCTAATAACCCAGTTTAAAGGCTCTGCCTACACCCAGTCTTCAGAAGTACCCGAGGTTTTCAATTACTAAGCCTTTTCACAGTTAAATCAGCTCCTTCCCTTTTGTGATTTCTCTTTGTTTAGACACTTGGACTTTCCCTGCCAGAGCTAATTCATTCCTTACATTCTCATACATTTCTGCCCTTAGAGTGCTTTTAGTTATACGTGTATGTTTGTTTCTCGTTTTTGTTTTTTGGGGGGGGATCACTTTCAAGAGGAGATGGAATGAAAAATATCTTTTTTTCATCACTTCAAAACCAAACGATTAATTTTCTTTTTTTAAAAGCAATTAAAAATGCTTTAAAAATGATATAATACCAGATCTGCTATGTAAGAAAAAAATAAAGGCTTAATCATGTCAAGAAGACAAAAAACTATTTAAACATTGCCAGTGGCAGAACAAATAAATATGTTAAATCTCTCTGGAAAACAATTTGTCAATATGTATCAAAAGTCCAAACCATGTATAGGAATTTATTTTAAGAAAAAGAATAAAAATAGCTACATTCACAATGATGATAAATATAGATTTATAATAGCAGCTGATGAGAAACCATTAAAATTTCCAAGAGTAGAAAGGCTTAATTAATGCCACAGTATGACAACTAAGTGGTACACTGTGCTATCTTTAACATAAATCAGTTGCCCCTTGAACAACATGGGCTTGAACTGCATGGGTTCACTAATAGGCAGATTTTTTTTTTTTTTTTTAACAAAAAGCAAATTGAAAATACAGTACGTGCAGGCTGTAAAACTCATTTACACAGAGTTTCATGTACATACCCTGTGTGCCAACTTTCCCTATAGGCAGATTCCACTGGGCTGTGACTTGAGAATGCCTGGGTTTGGGTAAACTTGGGCATTGGTACTGGGACCAATTCCCAGCATACACTGAGGAACAACTAATTACAGAATATTTAAAAAATATTTATATTTATCATATTGGCTAGAACAAAGAAGTAGAATTGTGAAATTAGGGCTTCTACAAGGTTGGACAATTAAGTTTGCAAATTCATCCTAGAAAAAGTGCTACATATCTCATTGTTAAATATCTCTATGGTCACCAGATAGCCAAGGGGAGTACTAGTAGATCTTGTACTGTTTCTTTTGTTATTTCTAAAGCAATGTTTATGCAATAAATAACAAAAAGAACATGATAAGATGATATTTTAGAGCTGAGTGGTTTTAATGAAGTTTTTTTGGCTGACATAGCTAGGCAAGTAATACTAGCTGAAGTTTTAAGCATACTGATCTGAAATAGATGTGGCTTTATTTTTCATTCTCTCCTTCTTTTTTTTTTTTTTTTTTGTGGTTTTTGGCCGGGGCTGGGTTTGAACCCGCCACCTCCGGCATATGGGACCAGCGCCCTACTCCTTGAGCCACAGGCGCCACCCTCATTCTCTCCTTCTAAAGAACAAGCACTTTTAATAAAAATGGGTCGCAGTAACTCTTTGACTAAGTTTCTATGATGACACAAGAGGATGAACATAACATTACCTCCAAAAGACACTGTCCCATCTGAGTCTGATCGTACTTGCTGTCTTAGGGCTCGGTGTTGTTCCTCTGTGGGCTGAATACCAAGATAATTAAGAGCCTGGAATGAAAATGGCTCAGATGAGAAGTAGTTTTTCAAATTTCAGAAGAATAAAACCTTTTACTACAAGTAAACTTTACAACTCTATGAAATAATATCAGGAACAGTGACCAGAATTAGATGCCCAAAGGAAATCTGCTGACAATTTATGGATTAACTACCTATAAAAGAGTAGCTTTCTTGATTCCACCATAACCTCAACTTTGTTTTCAAGACTAGCACTTTGGGTATCCCAAATTAATAAGCATAGCCCTAGAATTAAAAAAAACAAAAACAAAAAAAAACAAAGTATTTCTTAGTTTGTAAAATTTGGCAGAAGAAAAATAGCAAGAGACTCTTATTAAAAGAGATTTGTGGCCGGGCATAGTGGCTCAGGCCTGTAATCCCAGCACTCTGGAAGGCGGAGGTGGGTGGATTGCCTGAGCTCAAAGGTTCAAGACTGGCCTGAGCAAGAGTGAGACCCTGTCTCCAAAAATAACCGGGTGTTGTGGCAGGTGCATGTAATCTCAGCTAGTTGGGAGGCTGACACAAGACCATGACTTAAGCCCAGGAGTTTGAGGTTTCTGTGAGCTATGATGCCACAGCTCTCTACTGGGGGTGACAAAGTGAGACTGTCTCAAAAAAAAAAAAAAAGAGAGAGAGATTTATAAGCAACACTGAAACAAGAATAACATGTGGTTAATATGTTGTCTTTGAGAGCAAAACTGAAATTAATAGGGACTGGATTATACATAAAATCTAATTTTAGGCTTGCTTAGGGGGCTGGCTTACATAAATACTAAAGTAAAAAGCTTTCTCTGGCACTGACTTTTCTCTTTTGTCTCTTAAGGGAAAAGGCCTTCTTTTAGTATCCATAACTAATTAAAAATTCAGCAACTCCTAGTTGTACCCCAATATCCATTCTCTCCTTACTTTTTAATAACACAACCAACTATAACATAAATATTACTTGAGTTCTCAGGATAGAAACAACGGAAACCAGAAGATAGAAAAAAAAATTGCTATAAGGATCTAAGACAACAATACCTGTCACCCTAGAATTATATGACCAGCAAAATTCTCTTTCAAGAAGGAGGACAAAATATTTTCAGAAAAATAAAAAAATGAGAGTTTACTACCAATCAGTCTATATATACTAAGGCAGTGGTCCCCAACTTTTCGGCATGAGGGACCAGTTTTATGGGAGACAATTTTTCCATGAGTAGGGATGGGGGTGGGGGAGGATGGTTTATGAATGCTTCAAATGCATTACATCTCCACCTCACAACGTGAAGCCTTAGGGATGTGCAACCTAGAGCTCTCACATATGCAGTGTATAGTAGGGTTTGCACTCCTACAAGAATCTAAAGATACCATTGATGTGACAGGAGGCAGAGCTCAGGAGGTGATGCAAATGATGGGGAGTAAATACAGATGAAACTTCAGTTCCTAACAGGTCACAACCAGGACCAGGGAGTGGGGTCCACAGTACCAAAGGAAAATTTAAAGGAGGTACTTAGAGAAAAGGGAAAATCCCCAAAAGGTCAGACATACAAAATGGATTAATGAATAAAAAAAAATAGCAAACACAGGCAAATCTGAATTATCACTGACTGTATAGGTAAGATTAATTCATAGTTTGCATGATTAAGCAAAGACAGACTAAAACTAAAACGGTAGACAGTTATAAGAATACAAGCTTGGAAGAAGATGATTAGAGTTAAAGCATTGTAGGGCCTTGTTTGTTTAAAACAAATAAAGATTTTGATTAACTTTAGACTTTGAAGTTAAATATGCATGTTAAAATTTTAAGAAAATCACTAAAAGAATAGCAAAAGAAGGCATAATTTCCGAAGTTGGAGGTGAAACAGCAAAATATGAAAACAATCAACCAAATAATCAAACATACCAAACGAAAAGAATACAATAAAGAGGAGGAAAAAAAAAGTGGTTAAAAAGGAGAATCAAAAGAAATTGAAAAAATAAAATGGTTGAAATAAATCAAAATATAACTAGAATAAATGTAAAGTATGTGGTATAGGAAGTACTGGGAACTCTTAAATAAAATAATGAGCAGGAAAATTGATGAACACTGCATTAGAAACAATTTGCTAGTTCAACAATTATTTTTTCAGCATATTCTATGAATCGAGTATTTTTCTGGAAAGTGAAGACAAAGAAGTGAAAATTTTGGCCACACCTCAAGTAAAGTTGAACATAAATTGTTTGATCCCACAATATTTTAGTAAATCAATTACTTTTAATAATGCATAGAAATGAAAAACTCAAAATTTCCCCTTTTGTGGGGAGAAGGAGAGGTACATACAATCAAGAAGAAACCCTGGCAGCATCAAAGGTTCTGACTCTTAAGTTGAGTGGTGATACATGAATGTGTGTTTGTTACATTACATTATTCTTTAAACCGTACATGTATAACACATACATTCTCATTGTATGATCGATATTTTCATATAAAGAAATAAAAATAATTCTATGAAAATAATGCAAATCTAGCACCTATCACAGAAGATACTCAATATATAATAATTTTATAATAAGTAATAATAAAATTATACAATGCAAATAACTGCAGTGTAAATTGGTCTATTCTTACTAAACTTAATAATAGGTGAAAGTTTTATTGAAAGTCAAATTTACCCCAGATGAATATAGCACATTATGTTAGTGAGGGAAGAGCATAAATTTAAATGGGAAATAATTTATTTTTGATCAAAAAGTAGGTTCTAAGAATTTCTTAAATGACTAAGGTCATCTTTTAATCTAAAGTAAAAATACAGATTTGTTAATTACACAAATAAATGTCCTGCAGCTTTTCTGATGTCTGAATGATGAGCAAAACCAAAAATCACTTTTTATAATATTGGTCACACATTTTCCAATATAAGAAGCACTTCATTAACTGTAACCAGACACTGGGTGTGTGACTGCTCGCTACCATTTTCTTCAAATGTTACAGAAATGGCAAGAGGTAAAATAAACACCAGCAAAATAGCATCTGTGTCCCAAAGCATCTTCCACAGATGCAAAAATACAGATAGTGCAGAGGTACAACAATTTGTCTTCAAGCCAAGGAATAAACTGTACCCCTATTTGTTAAGTTTACCATGTCTACTTGTGAGTTTAACATCAGGATCATATATATCACTCTAAATAAATAACTATTATGAAATTACTTTAAAATATCTGTATGTGAAATTATTCTTGAAGTATTCATGGAAAGAAGAACTTATAAATCCATATTGCAGACAAGAAATTAACAATAAACTAGTTCAGTATTAGAAATTATTTTCTGTATAGTATAAAACTGTCTACTTAGACTAGTAAAACATAAAAGACTTCACAAAGATAATTATATATATACAAATATACACATATATGTACATTTGTACTATGTCCATAAGTGTATGTATGAAATTGTTTTGACAAGTCATTTCCTTTATCAAATTCTAACTTCTCCGCTTTCCTTAAAAACTGTACAGAATAGGCTAATTAGTTAATAACTACATAATTAATCAATAACCTTTCCTTGTGAAACCTTACTTATAACACTAGTTTTCTAAATTCTATATGTAATATATTTATAGAGGATAAAGAAAAAATACATAGTTCATTTCATATTTCATTTTAAATACTTGATTACATTGGCCTTACTTATTATTGAATAGGAATATATTAAAATATAATGGACAATGAACATGAATCTGTCTACAGAGCAGCACCTAAAATAGAAGGCCCTACTTCAAACTGAAGCAATTTTGCTGTTATTACAGTAATATGTAACTATGAAAAAATAAGAGTATTAGGAAATAATTTGGGTTGATAGAAGCTAATGTAGATTTTAGAAAAAGAATTTAAATGAAATATGGTCTCACACTCTGAAAACAAAGAATGCTCTACTAAATAAAATCACTAAATATACCTTGAATAAGACTAGAGAGGCTCAATTAAAATAGAATTTAAGTTTCTTTGCTATAAAATTGCCATTTAAATTTTCTGCAACAATAATCAATTTGCTTAGGTTAAAGGGAAACCCAAAATTGGAATTCTAATTTAATAGTCAAGCAATTCATATTCCTCAGAATCAATACAAATTTAGAATTTTCATCTAAGAATAGTAATCAGATTAAAAATAATATCACATGCTAGAAAAATTGAAACCAACTAAAAGAACAAAGTCTGCCATGTAAAGTGTCTAGCTGGCTAATTTTCTCCTTATCCTGAGGAATGTTCAGAAATATATGTTAAATCAACATAATGAAGGCATAATAATTATTAATTTTTAGATATGTAATAGATATTTTTTAACCGCAAATACTTTATTTTAGAAAATGTTAATATTAACTGACTGTAGACCATGTCATTAATTAGTACTTACATTTTTGCCACAAATAAAAAGAGAGCACAGGTTAGCAAAAGATACTCAGGACTTTGTAAATACAAAGGACACATCTCAAGTATCTAATTACTTTGAAAGTTTTATTGAGTACGAACCAGGTGTTTAAATGGTAGGTACTGTAGGGTCTGTGGGGGAAGACATTGATAAGACAAAACAAAAGGGTGCTACAAAGTGATGGTATGTGCTCGTAAAGGAAAGCACCATTGGCCTGGACTATAGCAGTTAGCAAAGTCTAGCAGAAGACATGGAACTGAACGATGGGGATCAGAACAGGCTGCCTCAAATATGGCGCCTTGGCCTATTGAGAAGGGAGCAGAAGCAGGAGGGTCTCTCCTTTCCCTCAGCCCTTCTCATCTGAACAGGGTCATAAACATTACCTGACTTTCTTTTAAAAGTAGATTTAAGACCCTTAAATCCAGAGTGGTCCTCCCTACACCCAGGAAAGGAAATGTCTTTACTTCTCTCCGAGACAGGGATGCTAAGAAGAATCTGAACAAACAGGCCTGGCCTCTTCCCTCTAGTTGATTGCCACTAAATCATACCCTTTGTCCTCCAGTGACATTTCTACACAATTGACTATAAGGATACGGGTTTCTCTGTTTCTTTATGTTTTCATTTCTGAAGGCTCCCATATCATGTAAAACTTACATTAAACATATTCGCATGTTCTTCTCTTGTTAATTTGACTTTTGTTATAGGTGTCTTGGACAAAAATTTAGTGATGGCTCAAAAGAATCTTTTCTCTCCTGCATGACCCAATTCAAACAATGAGTAGTATTCAAATTGGCAATGGGAAAAGTAGTATTATAGGACCAAGCAAAGACATGGATATGGGAGTAAATGATTTGTGTGTTTTATTCTAGCTATGCCTTTTCATACTCTTCTTAAAATGTAAAAATATTTTAATCATGAAAACTGATAGAAAGGTAGAGATTGTGTACATATGGCACTACATACATTTCACATTAAAAAATAGTACTTTTTTTCCCTATAAGATCCTTAGTAACTTGATAGAAAAAGTTTTCAAGTGCTTCTCCACCTTTAAATTTTCTTTATCATCTTAAGTTTCTTTTACATATATAAAGTTTCAATGTTTCACCCTCCGTAAGACTATCTTTAGTGTCTTAGAGACTGCTATCATATTTTTATATTTAATGGGCATATTACTATTTTGTTTTTTAGGATTTAGTTTCCCTTTATTTAAAAAAAAATTTTGGAATGCTGCATTAGCTCATTGTACTCATTACCAGTATCTAGAAAGCCTAACAAACTTTGTTATAATGTATTCCATGTTTCTTTTGATTCTAGATTGTAAAATATCGTATTTGTCTTATTCCCAGAGAAGAGGAAACTGTTTTGAATGTCAAGTTAGATACAAAAGGTTTTTTCTATTTTGTTCTATCTAACCACCAAGAACTGGCAAACACACACATAAATTCAATAATTTATATCCAAACTGCCTTTAATTTAATTGCTAATAAGTAACTTTAAGAAATGAATGGCTGTACTTTATCTTCTCAAAGAATGAGAATACTTACTCCTTGTTGTTGTCTCATGGAAGAAAAATGAAAATTTAAAGATTTACCATTTCCAGTTTCTCTGCCTTAAGACGAACAGAGGGATTTAGGGAAACTTCCTTTCCCTGAGGTCCATAATTATCACTCCAGGCAGGAGCACCATCTAAGAGACAAAGGGTGCACATTAATTGGAAACTTAATTGGAATAGAAATTTTCATTTGACAGGATATGTTCTAGGTTCCTGCTGTTCAACAATAACTCTGGCTAATCAGCTGGCAGCCTTTACCTTAGCTTTCATGATTTTTTTTCCTTGAAATCTAAAATTTATTCTATAAACCAGCTTCACTTGAGTCCTAAGATATAAAAAGAGTAGCCAATTGTATACTCATTGTAAAATCCCGCAGAAATATTGAGAGAGGATACCCGAGAAGGGTGAGGTCTAGGAGAACAGGTCTTCTCAAGGAGACCACAAGGATACACATGCAGGGTCCTCTCCACGGTGACTCTGCTCTTGGGAATTTGTAAACTTAACTTCCCAAAATTTGGAAATTTCCAAGTTCTGTGAAATCCTGTAGTTCTGCAGGGGCAGGAATAGCCTCTCCCATTTGATTCAAACTGGCCAATTAGAAGGGTGGAACTTTTTGACTGTCAATAAAAAGGGAAAGACCAAGGCAGTCGGGGAGCGTGGCCATTTGCTCCTGGCTGGTGAATAAAGCCCTTCCTCTTATAAACATGGTGTTTGGGTGCTCTTTCTCTCTGTTGGGCCTTGTCTTCCTGCAACATTATTAACTTAAAAGACAAACGTACAGCCCACCACCACTATCATCACCACATGCCACCACCACTATCACCAAACTGCTTTTACAAAGATAAAAAGTCTTTTTTATTCAAAAAGAGTAAAATTCTATCGGATATTCAAAAGATCATGGTATTTCTTTGACTTGCAAAAGTGGTTTTGTGATGTGAATTCTGGAAGTACTCTGGAAAAACCCATAAATGCAAACCACTTCAAGTTTGCACGTAAAGTATGATACAGGCTCTGAACTTTAAGCTAAAAATCCTGTTTCTTAATTTATGGACAGGTTATAGTTCAAGTAGCATAAATGAATTTTCAAGAGTTGAGGGTCACACATTTCTCAGCTGTCCTCCTACAGCTTCTCAGTGTGCCCCGGGTGACTGAGATGAGCCTTGGTCCTCGCTTCATGAAGAAAGCGGGTGCTAGAAAGGACTAGACTTTGAAAAATTATTTGTTTTAATAAAATGTCAAAGTTTGTAAGATAAATGCATATAATTCATGTTGATCCTTACTATCTAAATTTTCACTAATCTAAAGACACTTTTAAATGGTATTTTACTAGTTCTACATAGAAACAAGAGGAAGGAGAGAAACTTTTTAAAATGTCACATCTTTATGCAGCGTTTTAATTTTTTTTAATTTCTCAGAGCATCTGTCTCTAAGTACAAAATGATTTGCATTCTCTTAAGAACATAAGAAGTGTATATGAAAATAAATAGTCTTCCTCTAAACTTTTAACACATCCTTAACACTCTATGTAAAATCTTTAATATAGCATATATAGGTGTCAAGATCGTAAAAAAAATAGTTACTGACTTTTAGCTTCAAATAGAATTAAAACTTCAGGAAGAATGATTACAGAATAATAGAATTTTTACAATTTTGATAAAAGCAAGTCTCCGTCGCTGTCATGATACCTAATTGTTGGCTAGGGAATAAAAGAATATTCTCTCTCTCTCCACACACACTTTTTTCCTCTCTCTCTTAAGAGAAATTTTATGCCAAATCTGAAGTGTGGCATAAAAGACCAGCATGGAGTGGAATGGTAAGAATGGTATGAGAGGCTCAGCACCCATAGCACAGCGGTTTCAGTGCCAGCCACATACACCGGGGCTGGCGGGTTCAAACCAGCCCAGGCCTGCTAAACAATAATGACAATTGAAACCAAAAAATAGCCGGGGCTTGTGGCGGGCACCTGTAGTCCCAGCTTCTTGGGAGGCTGAGGCAAAAGAATCACTTAAGCCCAAGAGTTTGAGGATGCTATGAGCTGTGATGCCACAGTACTCACCAAGGGCGACACAGTGAGACTGCCTCAAAAAAAAAAAAAAGGAATGGTATGAAAGACCAAACAACAGATAAATGAAACTTTATTTTTCATCTTTTAAGGATTGGACATATGAGGCTTGACAATGACTTCCAGCTTGGTGCTGGATCAGCAACCCTAGGTGGACTCAAGCTGACCTCCTTATGGTCTCAGATAAAGACCAACTATGGGCTTGATTACTCATTTCAAGTGTGGGTGTGTAGAAGGGTTGCAGAGGGCATGAAAGGAAGCAGGGAAAGAGGAGAATGTGCGAAGGAGAGACAGGGACACACACAACATCCACACACACTGACACACACACTTGCTTTTATTTTCCTACATCTAACCATAAAACATTGCTATATTAAACTGTGGACATTCCAGCATACTATTTATGCTAACTTCCAGCCAGACGGTAAACTGTTTGTTTTACAAATATAAGTTCATTAATCTTCATAATAACTATAATATAATAGATGTTATTATTCCCATCTCAAAGATTAAAAGACCAAGGCCGAAAGAGTAATTAGTCCAAGGTCACATAGCTAGTACATGGCAATGATAGAATTCTAATCTCTCGAGACTCCAGAAACCAATGTGTCAATGTCTTTTATCATGTTTGCTCATCTATAAAGTAGGGAGAATAAAACAGATTGCTTCATAGGAGTTGTAAAGGTAAAATTAATAAAATCATAAACAACTACTATGAAAACTATAAAGTATTATTGATATTAACAGAGACACTGTATTAATAGATTTTTTCAAAACCCCCCTTTAAAAGCAACATTAATAGATTTAATGTAAAATTAAACTAACCTCATCTAACCATATACAATCAAAACCTTGTTTTCTTCTTGCCAACTTTCTGCTAAACCTTTGCTTTTGAATTAAAACTTTAAGAGGGTCTGTACATACATAAAGCATGTTTTACTAATTCAGAGCAGCCTGACCCCCCCATACACAGTTTTCTTTCTTTACCAATGACATCTCTCTATCATAGTTCAACGCCCAGCTCATTATTCTCTTAGATTGTCTGTTTCTGTTCCTCTTTGTAGGAAAAGAGGGGGAACATTTTACAAGGGAAGGATCAATACCATTTGATTAACACCATGAACCTTGGATGGGTATTTTTTTTCCCCAGTACTACTTTGTTTTAGTTTCAAAAGACTTGATAGGGAAGTAATGAGAGTATTTCTTTGTGCAACAATCCTTTATTGATATCCTCAGAAATGTCTTTAGTGTACTTTTACCTCATAGTTCATGTGTTATTCAACTTACGGCAATAGCAAACAATTCTGGATCTTGAAATAAGAAATTTCTGTAACAGGGTAGGGTAAATTTCTGTAATTTAATGTTTTAAATGAAAACATTTAAGTATTATGTAGATTTTAAAAATTCCAACAATTTTATACTTTAGAATGATCCTGAGATTAGAACAGAGGTAGAGCTATCCCTTATTAAGTTTATTTTCGTTGAGATTAACATAAAACTTGTTTATATTTTTTTGAATAAATACCAACTAACTGAAGGAGTCTATATTCTATTCTATTTTTTTTTTTTTTCAATCTTTGAGTAGCTGGGACTACAGGTGCCTGCCACAACGCCCAGCTATTTTGATGATGTTGTTGTTGTCATTGCTGTTTAGCAGGACTGGGCTGGGTTAAAACCCACTAGCACTGGTGCATGTGGCCAGTGCCCTAACCACTGAGCTATGGGTGCCGAGCCAAATATTTCTTTCTTTCTTTCTTTTTTTTTTTTTGAGACAAAGTCTTACTATGTCACCCTTAGAAACCAAAGGAGTCTAGAAGTGACCATTAATGTTCTAATTTGGAATGATCTGTAATTAAGTATTTATCACAGGCAAATCACAATATATATGAGCTATCTATAGATAATTTAGAAGTGATTTTTTCTTTTTTTTAAAATCCAAAGCACTATTTTTTATTACCAATGTTAAAAAGTAAAATTCATTTATGCTGATATTCTCTCCAGGAAACATGCTAAGCTCAATTGTTAGAAGTGATTTTTTCTTTTCTTCCACTCCTCAGAAATATTTTGCCTACCACGTGTATGGAGAATAAAATAGAAATGAATCAACAGTATTTCTGCCCTAGAAAAATGTTCCATCTTAATTGGCATTTTAATATTTAATAAGTTACTCACCTAAATACATTTTTTATTAACTATTTTTCTATTACAAAATCTAGCATCTATTCCTATAGCCACTGGTATTAATTTACCTCAGTTTATTCATCAACGCAAGATCTCTTTAAGCAGACCTTTCTTTAGGGTTATCCGACATCTAGCTTATTCTTAGTTCTGTGCTTTTGACTGTGGTGCTTCCTTAACTTGGGACAATCTCTTGCCTTCACCATTTCCTTCAAGATTTGGATCAAATCTATCTTTTTCCAAGACATATTTCTTAATTTCTGTATATTATGACAGATCCCTTACTATGTACTAATTTTGGGGGTGGAGAGGAGAACAAAAAATTGAATCAAGAGTTGGAAGCTTTCGTGTCTGTTCTAAAATCATTCTCTGGAATACTGTCTTAGCTACACTCAGTGTATAGGTTCTATATCATTATTACTAACAATGGTAACAAAATAATTTACTGATGGGTCAGCTCCTGTAGCACAGTGGTTACCACGCCAGCCATATACACCAAGGCTGGCAGGTTCGAACCTGCCCTGGGCCAGCTAAATAACAATGACAACTGCAACAAAAAAATAGCCAGGCGTTGTGGCAGGCACCTGTAGTCCCAGCTACTTGGGAGACTGAGGCAAGAGAATTGCTTAAGCCCAAGAGTTTGAGGTTGCTGTGAGCTGTGATGCCACTGCACTCTACTAAGGGAGACACAGTGAGAGACTCTGTCTCAAAAAAAAAAAGAAAAAGAAAATTTACTGAGCCTATGCTTTGAACTAATTACAAGGCTAAGTGCTTGACATGCATAATATACTCAGAACAGCCCCATGAAGCAAATACTTCAAGGTTACAAAGCTAATAAGCTGTAAGTGAGGATTTGAACTTCGAAGCTTGCATTCATAGCCAGGTGGTAACAACATTGTGTCTTCCCTGTATATCATATACTCACACCACTCACTACTTGTTTCCTTAGTTGACTTTGTTCATGTTTTCACAATATTTGCATAAATGTGTTATTCATCCCTAAAACAGTATGCTTTTTAGGAGCATCGAAGCCACCCACATCCTGCTCTAATTAACATAGAACATTACAAATAGTAGCTACTTGATAAAATAAACACACACAAACGACATCTACAAATACATACATATATATTTAAATGTTTTCTAATCTGAATAAAGATTTTTAACCTCACGTTTTATTTCACAACATACCATTAAGTCTCCTATAAAATATCCTAATTTCTTCATAACTCCTATTATACTATGTTTTCTACACGTAAAACATATTCAGTATATGCTTACTGAAAAAATAAATGGCTAAAAAAGGCAATGAATGTTTAATTGCTTTAGAAGTTAAAAACATACAATGCACATATAAATGTTACATAATAATTAATATTTTACAGTATAATCGAAGAATAAAAAACCTTGACTTTTGATCCCTACCTCCTCATAACTGCTTCCTTCACCTGTCTTTTTCTTCTCACCTGGGCTCCCAGTTTAAAATATATTATTAAGAGATGGAAATTAATTCTGTAATGGGAATGACGTTAATAGAATTTATAAGTGTCAATAAATCCCATTAAGTAAAAAGGCATATAACTTATGGCTAAAGATCGCTATTAGCTCAGTAATTATGAGTCAATAATAATGAATTCACAATACTGATGACCTTTCTAATTTATAGTCACATGATTTCTTCCAAAAAACCAAAACATATTTCTTTTCTTAAGCTCTGCTCCCTTCTATAATTTGTTTTCTAAAGGTGCATTTACCATATCTCATCAGTATTTCACTAAACGAAGACTTTTCATTTTTTGACTTCAAAAATTCATTAGTTTTTATAGCTTCAAAAACACTGTTATAATAATTCATCTTTTAAAATGTCTACTCCTTGTTCAGTGAAATTTCCAATAAAAGTCATAATCTAACAGGGATCACTGGATAATGCATTAATTTTGCTCTTTTGTTCATTGAAGGAGAAAAGTCATAAAGCATCTCTTCTTTAAAGTCTATTGAGTTATATTATTTTTTTTTTTTATTGTTGGGGATTCATTGAGGGTACAATAAGCCAGGTTACACTGATTGCAATTGTTAGGTAAAGTCCCTCTTGCAATCATGTCTTGCCCCCATAAAGTGTGACACACACCAAGGCCCCATATTAAGTTATATTATGTACTCCTCATTGAGAGAGTAATTGAAAAAAAACAACAGGAAAAAGGAATTAAATGTGCATTTACCTGTATCAACCATATCTGTAGTGCTGTTGTCTGAAGAAGTAATTGGAGTCTGTTCTGTTTTGCTGCATCCAATTTTTATCTGTGAAAGAAATGAAGAACCTGCAATGTCATTTACTAAAGTAGGTCAAAGACCAGATCGGAAGCTCATGTTAACATAAAAGGAATGGTAAAAGAAATAAAGCAATATTCCAAAAAATATGAAACCTCTAAAATTTTGGTATATTCATCTTCTAAAAAAGCAATTCAGAATTGAAGGTAACAATGTCCAAGTATAACAAAGTACAAGGCCATGTACCTTGTCTTTTAAAAGTTATTATAATTCCAAATGACAAAGTAGAAGAAGCACACAGAAAATCTTACCCTCTGCCTCTGATCAGCATGGACCTAAAACTGAAGTGACCTTGGATGAATTTTAATCTGCTGGGTGAAAGCTCCCTATTTCATTTTATAGCTAATATAGATTTGAAGAATATATTCTCGATCCTGTAATTGTGATTTGTTAAGACATTGTAGCTGTTAGTAATTTATTATATTAATTTTGATATGGAAATTCCCCATTTTGCATGATTCCAATAGGGTGAACTATGTCCTAGCCCATGTATGTGAGGGAGGTGTGTCTACCTTGGGTGGTGTTAGGATGAGCCTCACTTTGTAGGAAAGAAGTGAACGAACTCAAAGGGAGATTGCCTGGCTTCAGTGGAAAACAAAAATAATTACTGGTTCATATCAAAAACTGAAACTAAATGTGACAATCTTAAGTGCTGAGTGACAGCTAGGCATATTTTTATGGTACCATTTTGTCATGCTGATATTTTCTAACTGGACACAAGCATACTGACTTTGAAAATGATGTTTTTTGATAACAGAATAAAAATCTAAAGCAAGAAAAAAGGAAAAAATCTTTTAAGGAACTATCACTAATTTATCAAAAAAAAAATTACTGAAATTACAATTCTATATGTATTTCACCAACCTAGAAAATAAAGGGATTCTATGGACTGCATATGTAAACAGAGAAATTTAAGATTACCTGACTTATCTCATAAGAAGGTAAAATGGTGTCATTAATTTTGGGAGTGGATGAGGTCTTTGGAATTAGTATTTCATGGGGAGAAGAAAGAAGACTAAATGTTGAGGCTTGAGGTCCATGTTCTTCTGACGCTTCTAAAGACGCACACAGTAGCTTTTCTGGATGATTGATATCAGGTTTTTGTCTTATGAATGCTATCTCCCAAGTAGATTCTGTCCTAGTATAAAAAAGAAATCATTTATAGACTTGCTACAGATACAGTACAACTGAATTCCAAGATAACATTTCCAATATTAAAAAATATTTCTTAAGTCTAAAGTACTTAAGACATCTTAAACTACTATTTTAAGGAGACATGCTAAATGACTCATTCTGTCTTACAGATAGAATAGTTACCTCAATTTGGCTTTCGCAACAATCCTTTTTGCTTCTTCAAATGATACACCAATCATTGATTCCTTGTTTACGGAGACAAGTTGATCTCCTGGCTTCAAACGGCCATCCTAACAGAAATGGTAACATTTATAAAGAAATCAATGAGGTATTTTTTCAAAAATTGATTGATTCAATTAAAGCAATTAAAAGTTTCTATGAAGAATGTCTTAAAGAGAGTAAAAAGAAAAATCTTATTGAGACGCGATAGCAAAATGTTTTAATGAAAGCCTGGCTTGGTGATAATATACATGAGTCAAACTGAATCGTTCATGGGTTGCATGAATTGCTGTGCATGCTAGAAGATCCTAATATAGTAGGACAATACAGAACAGTACATGGGGAAAGAGACTCGTTCTAAAAACTTAGTACTATGGACTTGATAAAGTAGGCTGAATAATCACGGGGTGTTTTGGGATACAATACGTAGTCATTTAGGTTTCTAAGCATTCCTGCATCTTTCTTCCCACCAAACTACTCAATGTGGATTTACCTGACATTTAGATTTTTGAAAAGGTAGTCAAAGATCTTAATTATATTTCCTAGGGATCTTAATTATATTGATTCTACTCATATTTCAACTCACGATTAACATCTTTTTTTTTCTAGATCTGCTGTTCTTCCTATAAGTAAAGCCTATTTGGCTGTGCATATAGTGTTAGCCAAGTCCTGCTACAACAGTTATACGCATAAGTGATGTTTTTTCTCATATTTGATAAATATATAAAGAAATACACACTTGTAATGCTAGAAAAGACTATGTATACTGAGAAAGTATCTACCTACTATATGATCCTACAAGTTCAGTAAAACAAAAGGGCTAGTTTTAAGATTTTATAGATACGGTTCTGTACTGCCTGGGACCAATTTTATTAGTTTCATTACCTATGCACTTAAATCAATTACACCCAGATTATACCCAAATACTTACATACCTTAGCTTGTAATTTGATATGATAAATTTCAGTTTGAGGACATTCAGTCAACGTTAAGGTGAAATGGTAATAAACAAGGAAAACAACCTCATTGCCACAGGAAAAAGGATGAGGCTAATAAAAGCTCGGGAAGAATAAGCACAATATTCTGTAGACAGCTTATTTCTGGAGGAGGCAAGGGATGGGGATAAGGTGATCAGGGAAAAGCAAATAAGAATTCTCAATAGGATTGAAGATAGCACAAAATTTCTATTATGTGTTTCTTATTGTACTCGGAATGGATTCATCACAGGTGTTTATTTTATCATGGTTCACAAGTTAGATATATGTTCCAAAATCCTTTTATCTGTGTCAGATATATTATAAAAAAATTCTCCATCTCAAACACAGAATTCCATCTTTATTTGAGAACTCCATCTCAAATAAAAAGAAAGTTCATACAGTTTTCCCTATCAATGTACCTGACTAGCTGAATTACATTTTGGTTCTGTATTTCAGAACTACCCTGTTTTCCCGAAAATAAGACATCCTCCGAAAATAAGACCTACTTACAGGAAAGATAAGACGTCCCCTGAAAATAAGACCTAGCGCATCTTTGGGAGCACACCTTAAAATAAGACACTGTCTTATTTTTGGGGAAACAGGGTACTATTGGAAGCAGGAGTTAAATAGAGAATTTTTTAATCTAATTTTTAAAATAAATAAATGTCATTGTTAAATCCAGTCCTAAGCCAACCATTTGGAATCCAGAAAATAATTCCTTATTGAGTTTAGCTTAATGCAATAGATTTTAACTTAAATTTAATGACTATACTATTATTGACTTCTATCTCAAAGCCTTACAATAATTTAGTGGTGGGAAAGGGGGAAATAAAGCCCTACATCATTCCAGCGAAGCACTTAAAGGATACGGATAAGGAAAGCAAGTTTCTTTTAGAATTGTTGGTAGACAGTAAGTATCAGGTTATTATGTTTTAATATAAATTCTCTCGGCATTTACAGTGCTTTCCTTTTATTAAATTTCCTTGAAAAGAGAAAATTCTATAATGAGGACTAAAAGTCAGGTGGCAGCTGTTTTTCATTTGGGCAGGAGGCTTCAGAGGCAACAGACTGAAGAGAAAAGAGCATGGGGTTTGGCAGCCAGATAGCCTTGAATTTGGATTTGACCTGAATGACTTCTATCTAGATCTTTACAAATATTGAGAATGAGAAGAGGGGATGGGGGAGGTACACAGTCTTGTTCACAAGGAATTCAGAACTAAATTCTAAATTATGTGGAAGTAGCTCCAGGATTCATGTCTTACAGAAATCTGTCAGGATTGTGGAAAAAAGGGGTACAGAAAATAGAGGTAGGCAATGGAGTTTGATCTACCGCTCCACATTCTCCTCTCAGGCTGCATAGTGTCAACAAAACAGAAGAAAAGCTCGCAGGAAGGCGTTTTAACCTGTCTTGTATTAAAGTATACCAACGTGTTAAAGGAGCATTTTCCAGCAGGAGAGTCAGAGAAGAGAAGGGTGCCTCCTGACTATGACTTCTGGTGTTTATTTTTTTCTTTTTAGAAAGTATTCACAGCAGTTAGTTTTTTTTTTTCTTTTTTCTGGGCCTCCTAGAATAAGATCTTAGCTGATCATGTAAATTTCTGAACCTGTTTAAAAGTCAGAACCTGCAAATGAAAACAAAGCTATTTCTGTAAAGTCTGGCATCCTAAGGGAGTGAATTCTGCCCCAGCTGGATTAATGTATATGCGAAGATACTAACTTCAGGGAGATGCTGAGACCTCTTCCACACCATCTAGATTCCCATTCAGCAGTTACTGAGCAACTGCGCCATGTGGCAGGCAATGCGCCAAGCACTTTCTTACCTTGAACTTCAGAGTCTGAATTCCTTGACACTGACATTCATGCAGATGTTGAAATAATAATGTATTCCTGTCCACCTAAATACTTCTGTTAAAAACTACCAGCACTGTTCATTTCTGATTGTGACTTTGACATAGTTTTCTAAATAACATATTACCATATTCCAGAAACCATCTTATGAAGGATGATTCTAACTTGACGATTCATTGTTCCTATGCTAAGGAACTCACTCTCCTTCTGCAAGCATTCAGATTCTTTTTTCATGCTTTTACAAGCTGTAGATTGAAGATATCCTTTTTTAATGGCAGTTATTATTGTGAACTTAAGTAAGCTTTTAACCTGAAACTCCCTTTATTTCCAGCTGTAAAGTGAAGATACGTACCTACTATACAAGGTTGCTTTAAGAATCAAATAACATAAATTATAGCACACTGTAGGTATTAAATAAGATGAGGTGAATCAGACTTCCCTATCTGTTGTAGACAGTTTTCACAATGATAGCAAATTTCATTATTATTCTTCAAGTTGAGAATAACATAATTTGATGTTGCTTTAAGGACTGCCCACTAGTAGGAAAAAGTTGAAACTTCTTAACTTTTCAAACCTGGCATAACAAACTCTCTGCAAACTACATTTTGTAACCTGATCATCCACCTTTCACCCCAGCACATAAATTCTTCATTCTATTCCCAGAGAATGCTCCTCAAATCAGCCAATACAGGATCTTTCCAACGTCAAGGCTTTGACACATACCCATTCCTTTCTAGAAGGCTACCATCCACTCTCCCACTTCTCTGTGATGAACTCTGATTTTCAAAATCATGGCCAAATTTAAACACTATCTCCAATGCAAGTTTTCTCTGACTCTCCAGGATTTACTTAATTGTTCCTGCCTCTTTACCCCAAACCCCTTTTCCTTACACACGTGATTACATTTGCTTTGTCCTGTCTGTGTCTGTTTACATCTTCCTCTCCTTGCCCCTGCACCACCGCATATTAATCCAGCAAATCCCAAACCAGGAACACCACTTCTCTCAGGGGCCAGAACCATGTCCTTTTCGTGGTTGTTTCCCTGGCATAGTGCTAGGTACACAACAAGTCCACAGTAACTTCAACAGGTCCAGGAAACGGTCTGAGAAAGGTAAGGGAGCCAAAGCAAATCATGGTGGCTGCTGTTCCTTCAGCTCCCACCAAGGGGACTGGTGTCTTCACATGTTGCCAGAGGCTTCATCCTGCTGTGTACCTAAAAGCCCTGGTTCCCGTTCCAGTGGTATGTTCATCATATACTGAAAACTGGTCTCTATATGCCCTTCTTCAATTCCTCGTCAGCAATGACTAATCACTGGCACCTGTATCTGTGTGATCATTGTCTCTATCTACCGGGACTGACTAAAAAAATCCCAAACTCATCAAATCTAAACTGCTACTTTTGTAAGAGACATCATTTTATGATGCACTAAGAGAAACAAATGTTGCCACTTATGACATTGATGTTTAACCCCATCGTAATTTTAAGAGGAGATATGAGAGGAAAACAACGTACATACACACATACGCACACTCTGAAGTATATTACATACTCATATACGAGGTACATATGTATATGTGTAGCTTATATGTGTGTATTTTAATATATGTCTCTTAGAATCAACTAAAGAAAGTAAGAAATACAGTACCAGGTCTGAAGAGAAGCTTTTGATTTCTGCCTGTTTTCCCTATTTTATTAACAAAGACAAAAGAAAGAAATGAAAACATTGGAGAACTTCAAAGTGTCATCTAGAATCTGCTCCAAAGAGCCAAGAGAGAGAGGAATCTGATGTGCAGCTCAAATGCTGGCAGTGGAATGGTGAACAGGCAGATCACTAATCCTCTGAAATGGGACAGCAATCTAAGGGACCATTTGTTTGCAAATATTAATTGAGCAATGAGCATGTGTCAGGGCACCACACCAGAGACTAAAGGTATTACTGTGAATCCAATCATATAGAATCCTGGCCCTTAAGAAACATACTGCCTTGTGCTAGAGGCAGGGTTGATAAAACAATCATAAATATCAGTGTGTCATTACAAACTGGGATAGGTGATATGAAGGAAAGGGACTGGATCCAGGAGCACATACAGGAAGAATAAAACTTAGCCAAGACTGGGAGAGAACAAGGAACACATCTCTTAGGAAGTGCTCTTTGAATTGATACCTAGAAGTAATAAGGGAATGGGAAGGGGCTGTTGTTCCTAGTCTAAGGGAACAGCATATAAAATGGGGAAGAAAATGGTCCCTTCCAGGAGTGGGAAAATCCCTTCTGGAAGCATGGAGATGGAAAGCCAGAGAGGTAAAAGGCAGAAGCCACACTCTGTAGAACCTTGTAGGCAACCAAGTATTAGTATGACAGGCTGGACGGAAACAGACATGGTATGTAAGAGCAGACAGAGGTGTTTGGAGAACTAATAAAAACTAATGATGATTTAAAGTATGGCATGAGAATAGAGACCACGAAGCCTGATGGGTTCAAGAGATATTAGTAAGAAAGTCAATAGTATGTGTTAATGAATTGAAGATTGTTGTTGTGGGAGACAGAGTAGTTAAGAAGCTGTTAGGTTTTCTGACTTTGTGTAGCTGGAAGTTGTCATTCACCAAGATTGGGTATACTGTAAGAGGCCCCGTATAAGAAGAGACCAGCAGATGAGGGTATGATGTGCATATCATGGGTTCTGCCTCATTAAGTGCTGAGTTTCAGACATGTTAAAGAGCTCTGATGGAAATGTTGATCAGGGAACTGAATTGAATATGTAGGTATGAAGCTGAAAGCAGTGTCCAAACCAGGAAAAGGTCTAGTATTAAATGCTGAGGACTCCAGCCTGATATGGGACTAGCTCACATGCTGAAAAGAGCCCTGGAGTTCTCTTTAACTCAGTACCTACTACATAGTTTCTTCAACTTATAGGCTGCCCCTTGCTCTTAAGAGTTAGGAAAAATCTTCTTTACTACCTGAACAGAAAAAAAAAATGTGCTCAAGATATCCCAAGTTTGAACTCTGGGTATGTTTTTCAAAGAGATGTGATATTCTAGTTCTACTGAACCAGTATTGCATTCAGTATTGCATTATAGTTTGAGAGGTTTGGAAATATAAATGAAATATAATCTAACTTACAATTATGTTATAAGTTATGTTATCATAACTTATAATTATGTAAGCTTGAGATTACATAATTCTGAACATTATAATGTTAAAACAAAACTACTGCAAGTTAAAGCACTCAAATATATTTGAAAAATATTAATAGTACTCAGCTCAGCAACTTAATTAAGGATAACCTTATGAGCCTGTATTTCCATTCTATGAATCCACCTACTATGTGGAAATTTTCTGCATATTAGAAACTTATCAACATGCTATAATAGTATTTAAGGGAAAGTAAATGTACTATTAATAAATTGTTTTAAAATTAAATTGTTATCTGTTTAATATTTGACAAATAAATATGCATATAGTTCTCCAGACTGAGGAAATATTCAAAAGTAAATATAGCCCTGGAAAATTAATTATTTTTTCCACCTTCCTCTATTTTGACTGTTTTCTTCCATTGGACAAGACCAGGTGTAGTCAAAAAACATTAATAACTCTGTTCTGCCCTCTAGCGGTGGATAGAGAATATAATCCATTAAAAGGTTTTGCTTGCTAATACTCTTTTCAATGAAACTAAGAAAACCAACAAGAAAAAATATATGCCATGGGTATAATTTCTTAGTGTATCAGCACCAACAGAAGACAAAGAGTAATTCAGAATGACTGTCATAAATTTATTATTCTAACTGCAGATATTTTTCATGACCATAAAGAAACACAAATTGATGCTTATCTTAAAGGCAAATGCTTATCACTCATTAGGTTATTACTATTGCATTATATCAAGTGCAGTCTAAGAAATGCCTTAGCTCTACTAAACACACATACACACACATATATACACACCCCTCAGTTAAAAAACTAATGTAGTACTAAACATCTCAATTCTTAGAAGACAAAATCCACTTTTATTTGTTTGAATTTGTTTAAATTCAGCATTTAAATATATTATTATTTGTTTAATAATTTACATTTACTAGCCAAAAACTATAACCTTAGAATATCTTAAAATTATTATATAATACTTAGAACTTGGAAAGTATATTTAGAAGATGCCTTATTATCTGATCAAGTCTAAAACAACCGAAATCATTAACTATTTTGAAAGTTACTAGAAACTGATTGTTTTCTAATAATAAAAAAAAATTCAGATGAATAAACTACTTGCAAAACAAATGTTTGCTTAGGGGAGGTAAGAATATGACTGTTTATTTAACAAAAATGACAAGAATAAACTTAACAGGAAGAGGACCCTTTCTCAAAATCAATAGATTGATATTAATAGAATATTTTATTAAATTCTTTGTATCCTGTATCTCTCCAAAAAGGACTGAATGCAATTTTCAAGAAGTAAGATATAATTACATTATTAAAACAGAAATAGCAAATGAAATCCAAGAGAAAAGAGAATGCAAATAGAATAACCATTCATTAAATTGCTGGGGTTATGCTTAAAGTTTAGGTCTGAACTTCCTAGCAACCAGAGCAAAAAGGATCTCATTATATAACTTATTTCTTACACAGAGGAAGAGAGTAAGACTTTCTAATTCCTTACAAGAAGACATGTTCTAATCTAAATTCTATACTTAATTTCTCATATGGATCTTAATTGTAGTTTTTCATGTGGGCAGCTAATGAGTGTGATATAATTAACAAACTCAGCAAGAATTACTACTACAAATTCAGAAATAAGTAGACTTTGCTGTTTTTGTTTGTTTTGTTTTGCATTTAAGAGATACTAAATGAATTTAGTTCAAGTTCAATTGATACAACTAAGGAAAACTCAGACAAGTACATGGATAACATGTCTTCAAATATAATTTCTTTCATCAGATGTAGAATAGAAGTTGAACTGCATAGCATTTAAAAATGTATAACCTTTAGTTAGAGGGTTTAGTATTTGTTATCTTCATATATGAAGAACTTATTCATCCGTTAGGTTAAAAGTCTGTCTTCTGGGGCGGCGCCTGTGGCTCAGTCAGTAAGGCGCTGGCCCCATATACTGAGGGTGGCGGGTTCAAACCCGGCCCCGGCTGAACTGCAACCAAAAAATAGCTGGGCATTGTGGTGGGAGCCTGTAGTCCCAGCTACTTGGGAGGCTGGGGCAGGAGAATCACTTAAGCCCGGGAGTTGGAGGTTGCTGTAGCTGTGTGATGCCATGGCACTCTACCGAGGGCCATAAAGTGAGACTCTGTCTCTACAAAAAAAAAAAAAGTCTGCCTTTGGCTCAAAGGAGTAGGGCACCGGCCCCATGTGCCAGAGGTGGCGGGTTCAAACCCAGCCCTGGCCAAAAACTGCACCAAAAAAAAAAAAAAAAAAAGTCTGTCTTCCAGTCCTCTTGTATCTTTCACTGAGGTACGTCACAGTAGACATTCAGCTAATATTGTAAATTCGCTGGTAAAGGAGGAAGAGAAACCTAGTCAATTTTGTTTTTGTTTCTGGGTCGTGGGAGGTTATTTACATTTTCATTTTTTACCTTGTAACAATCTCCTCCAGGAATGATTTCCTGAATGTATACCAATGGGCCTTCATTCCGGTTAATTCCTCCTAGGATCTTGAGACCCAGACCTGTTTCCCTGGTAACTGTAATCATCTGAAAGGCAGGATCTCTAAGATAAAAGTAAATTAGCACACACAGGTTAGTAGGCTAGACATCTGTACCTACTTTTTTTTCTTTAACTCTTATTAAATCAAATTCTTGGATCTAGAAACCTAAAATACATTGTGTCTACTAGCAACTACATTTGTAAAAGTATGGTGACCTAAAAGCAATCAAATGGATTTTCTTACTTATACTTTTAGTTTTCTCTACAAAACAATCAAAACAAAAGAATTTATAGTGATAATACTTATTTCAATGGAACAGAACAAAGAAAAGTACTTTAAAAATAGTATCTAAGTAAATTCGAGGATTAAAAGCAACTGAAGAGATTTTCTTTTAGCCAATTCTTAGAAGACATTGAAGGATTCCAAAATTAAATATTTTAATGAATTAAGTGACTTTAAAAGACATGTCTGTATCCTTTTAAAGCAATTCAAATTCCACATGAAAAAAAGAATTATGCTTCTCAAGTTGCATTTCTGAATACACTGGTCAGAGCAGAAACTTTCAGGGTCAAACAAATTTAAATCAAGTATGAAATAAATTTTAATTCTGCCTTCTTATTATATACTGAGAACTGTATTGATCAATAGATACACATTATACCATTTAATTTAATATTTGTAAAATCCTTAAGATTCTTTTCCATGTTTTTCTAAAATTCCAAACTTTCCAAAATTCAGGTAGGTTAATTTGGTGGCCCAAGTGTGAGCGGAGGTTGTCTTACTTCTGAGGCAAAATGTGATCTGAGATAGTCTCTGTTGGTATGGAATAGGAAAAATGAAGCAGACAAAGGGAACTAAGGCACCTCATTGGCAAATCTCTTCAGCAACCTTTTAAACCCTCTAATGTGAATTTCCCTTAATGGGAGCATATATAATCTCCAACATAGATGGTTGCTTCCATAAAAGAGCCCTCTTCTAATCTCAACACAGTATCTTTTATTAACACAGTAGTGTATTCACTTCTAATCTTTTTTCTTTATGAATCTATGTTGTTTTTTTCTGAATAGTTCTTATACCATATAAACATTTTTAGATTCTTTTTAACATAGAATTATTTTTTTTTATTGTTAAATCATAGCTGTGTACATTAATGCAATCATGGGGCACCATACACTGGTTTTATAGACCATTTGACACATTTTCATCACACTGGTTAACATAGCCTTCCTAGCATTTTCTTAGTTATTGTGCTAAGACAGTTATATTCTACATTTACTAAGTTTCACATGTACCCTTGTAAGATGCACTGCAGGTGTAGTCCCACCAATCACCCTCCCTCCGCCCATCCTCCCCCCTCCCTCCCCTCCCTCTCCCCCTTCTCCCTATTCTTAGGTTATAACTGGGTTATAGCTTTCTTGTGAAAGTCATAAATTAGCTTCATTGTAGGGCTGAGTACATTGGATACTTTTTCTTCCATTCTTGAGATACTTTACTAAGAAGAATATGTTCCAGCTCCATCCATGTTAACATGAAAGAAGTAAAGTTTCCATCTTTCTTTAAGGCTGCATAATATTCCATGGTGTACATATACCACCATTTATTAATCCATTCATGGATCAATGGGCACTTGGGCTTTTTCCATGACTTAGCAATTATGAATTTGGCTGCAATAAACATTCTGGTACAAATATCTTTGTTATGATGTGATTTTTGGTCTTCTGGGTATATATCTAGTAGAGGAATTATAGGATTGAATGGCAGATCTATTTTTAGATCTCTAAGTGTTCTCCAAACATCTTTCCAAAAGGAATGTATTAATTTGCATTCCCACCAGCAGTGTAGAAGTGTTCCTTTTTCTCCCCATCCATGCCAACATCTCTGGTCTTGGGATTTTGTGATATGGGCTAATCTTACTGGAGTTAGATGATATCTCAAAGTTTAACATAGAATTATTATAAGTACTATCTACATTATTAAAAGTTTTTCTTAAACATAAATTTCAATGGCAACCAAAACTTAATACATGGCTAAGAGCCTACTTTAAAATTTCCCTATTGTTAAGAAATTACTTTTTTCTTTTGGTACTAAAAGTAGTTCTGCTACTCAACTTTAATCATAAGAAGAGAATTAGAAGCTGAAACTATGTAGAGATAGTACTGATCACCTATCAGATCAATAAAAATTTAAATCCTTAACAATATATTCTAATGACAAAGTTATGGGAAAGAGGCCCTTTTGTGCTTTGCTGATAGGCATGCAAAACGGTAAGAACTTCTAAAGAAAGAATTTGATAATCTCTAACAAAAAACTACGTTTTGATCTAGCAATTCCATTTCTAGGAATCTATCCCAAAGATATTCTTGGAAAAAAATACAAAGTGACTTATAGAGTAGGTTATTCATTTTGGCATAATTTGGATTCACCAAAAATTTCAAACAATCCAAATGGCCATCAATAAGGTACTGGCTAAAGGAACTATGGTACATTTGTGCAGTTATAACAAGGAACATCTTTATAAACAGATATGAACTTAAAGTTAAGACAAAAGGCAAGGTTGAAACATTATATTAATATGAGACCCATTACTTAAGAATATTCTGGGGAGTGGAATCCAAATATATGTAATTATTATGTGTGTGTGTGTATGCATTTGTTTATGAAAAGAAGGACTAAAAAAGAATCAAGAATAACAATTAATTTCTAGAGGAGGAATAAGGGCACAAGTGCAGAACAAAAATAAGAGTAAGATTTCTCTGAATACACCTTGTTAAATGTATGTTATGTTTACAAAATGGCCACCAATTCCTATTAGAAATAAAGTCTTGATCTATACTGCTTGAATTTGGACTTGACTATTTGAATTGCTCTGGCCAATGGGATACCAGCAAATGTAAAGTTTGAAATTTGAAAAACACTTGTGCTTGTTGCTGGGAATACTTTGCCATCACAGGAAAAAGCTGGAGTTAGTCTGCTGAAAGATGACACCCAGGTAGAGAGAAACCTCAGCCAGGCAGCCTTCCTAGGGGAGACTTCATATCATGGGAACGAAGCCATCTTCCACTCCCTGGTGAAAACTAGACTGCTCAGCTAACCCTCAGAAACACTAGAAACAATAAACGCTTATTGTTTTAAGGCACTTTGGGGTGGTTTGTTAGTCAGCAAGAGCTAATCTTACGTTATATAATCACGCTAGAATTATATTTTAGATATTCAAAAATCAATTTTTTAAAAAAGCAATCCCTACAAACGATTTCATAGAGAACACAGACTTTGCCCTATACATTGATCTGTGCTGAATGGCAATTTAATGTATTACTTTGCTCATTACTGCCATCCTAGACCATATAGACAATTAATTATAAAAACTGCTTCAACCAAATGTTCATTAATAATCTATGTATTTCAAACTAATACATATTTCAAAACATTAAGTTTAATTTAAAAATTACTTTTCAAGTAGACTGGATGAGTCTACAGAAGATGTATTTTTATACATGCTTTCACCACAGTAGCCTTGGATTTAATGGCTGTGTAAATGAAGATCTTGATGAAGAGTCTAGAAATTCTTCTTTCTAGAAGAATTAGAAATAGAAAAGTAGAAAATCAATTGTTAGGTCTGAGAACGGTCAAATTTGATCCCAACTTTGTACAAAAACATTATATATACCAAGTACATAAATATTAATAAGATATGTCTGTGTGTAGATGTTAGATGTATGTTACACATTTTGTGCTATGGCACTTTAGTCATTGAAGATACAATGAGAAGTTAAAAGACAGCTCCTTAGATAGATAGACCTATATCTAGATTATTATGATTATCTATATAAAATCTTTAATTCTTGGCCAGGTGCGGTGGTTCACACCTGTAATCCTAGCACTCTGGGAGGCCGAGGCAGGTAGATTGCCTTTCAAGACCACCCTGAGCCAGAGCGAGACCTCATTTCTAAAAAAACAGCCAGGCATTGTGGTGAGCACCTGTAGTCCCAGCTACTTAGGAGGCTGAGGCAAGGGATTTCTTGAGTCCAAGAGTTTGAAGTTGCTGTGAACAATGATGCCATGGCGCTCTGCTGAGGACAACAAAGTCAGACTCTATCTCCAAAAAACAAACAAACAAACAACAACAAAAAAAAAACCACTTCAATTCCCAGCAAAAGTGAAGAATATAGCTAAGCTTTAGGTAATTATTACAGCTTCCAACACTGGTAAGCTTAAAAATTATATAATGAAAGATTGAGGAAAATGCCTCTTGTGAGCCTAAGGCTATGAAATTATAGTCAGAAAAATAATTATACAATACACCTGAAGAAAACAAAATTCTTATGGTCTCACCAAGTATCTTGAGCAACTTCTTGCTGATCCTATATTACTCTGACTCACATCACTCCACGAGCTTCTTAAACACTTTTCTATGAGGAAAAAAAAAACAAAACATGATTTTAATTTCTTATATAGTTCCCTTGTGAAAATTACAGAGAATGATGCAGTTTCATTTAGTTAACACAAACTGTATTTGAACAAAGATTTACCACTTCTGCATAAGAAATAAGAATGAAGCAAAATAAATGAAAATTAAAAAAGACACTAGGATCGTTTGGCACAATGATATCTTCCTACTGAAGAAATGAGTGGTTAGATTGAGAGATTAGGTGCTTTTCTCACACAAATGAGAACTATTAATAGTTAGTGGTTATTTTCCCAGATAGAACTCAGGCTTCATAGCCACAAGATGGATTTTGAGACCTTAAAGACCTAGGTTCCAATTTGAGCTTTTGAGTTTCTCTAAGTCTCCGTTTCTTTCTTTTTTTGTCCAGGGTTGGGTTTGAACCCACCACCTCCAGTATATTGGGCCGGCACCCTACTCCTTTGAGCCACAGGTGCCGCCCTAAGTCTCGGTTTCTTTATAAATACAGTAGGTGCCTTGATTATAGTGATGGTTCCACAAAGGGATACATGTGTCACACTTATCAAATTATCTCATATTAAATGTCTGCTGTTTGTTGTAAATCAATTATACTATGATAAAATTAATTTTTTGAAAAACAAACAAACAAACTGATTTTCATTAAAAAATACCATCTTGACGTTGGTATGCATCTCATTCCCTCACAAGAGCCGACTAAAATAAGAATAAAGAATTCAAAACAATATAAACTCAGAATGTTGAAGTGTAAATGGAAAGAGCCATCACATGACAATTTTCAACCAGTTTATGGAAGATAAATGGTTAGGTGACAATTCATAAAAGTGGACTGAAGAAGCTGAAACCTAGGGCAGAGCTTCCTAAACATTTTGAAGTTTGAGCACCCACATACAAAATAGTAATATTTGTATGGGTAAAAAGAGGTGATATCCTTAGAGAAGCTGAGTGGGATCAGCACAACAGCACGCTAGCCACTGATTCCCAACAAAATTCTAGCATAGGAAATAGATGTAGGAGGAGACCATCTCCAGAATCCCGGAGAAACTGATGACTCAGAAACCTAAAGTTCAAGGAGAACAAAACTGAGGCACAGAGCTAAAATCAAGAGGCTCATCCTATCTCTTCTCTAACTGTTGTATGCAAAAGAAATCACAGATTCCTCTGTAAATAAATTGGAAGGACTGGAAAGAGAGAGTCAACTACCTTTTGGGACCCCAACCCAGCATTGTCCTTACTGGTCTGGGTATTAAAAACATAGTTCACTGCTTGAGCCCAGGAATTTGAGATTATGGTGAGCTATGAGTAGGACACCGTACTCCAGCCCGGCAACAGAGCAAGACAGATTCTGTCTCAAAAACCAAAACAAAACAATAACCAAAAAACCCCAAACACTTCAGTTTCATAGCCCTTGTGGTAGCAAGCAACAGAACAGTGAAGCATGCAGATCAACAGCAACCAGAGAAACAGAGCCGCTGAGCAGCTGCTGTCAGCAGCAAAACTCAGTCACCTAGCAAGAAAGTTACTCTCAAGGAAAAGAGGAGCAACTTAGGACTGGAGGGAGGAGCTTCAAATCCTAGAGCTGTGACCAGTTGTCACAGCAGAGTCAAGAGCAACGGGGATGGTCCACAAGATACATAGCCATGGAAGCATTCAGTTCTAAAAGTAAGTTTGCACAAGTTCATTACAGATTGTTTTAACAATCCATGTGTGGTGCAGATTCTCAAACCTCAAGAGTGGCGGTTTTTTATAACAACAACAATAAAAGTAATTACCATTAATTGGCACTATGTGTCACACCTATGTATTCCAAATGTACTTATTTAATATCATCAAAAATGTACTAGACATAATTCAAACAGAACACCAAGTTCAAGTAGCCATACTGCCTAACTGTGTTAGTCACATGGCCTTAAAACAATCACCTAACCTCTCAGTATCTCCTGATATTAAGGTGGGAACAGTAACGCCTCGCTCAATATTATTAGAATATTCTATATTAATAGAAAACTGAGCAGCCTTTCTGCTGGTACCAAAGTGAATAAGATCCACATCTGGTGGTGATTTGTCCTAACTGGGCACAGGGTCTCTGGGTCCCCGTGGAACACAGCCAAACCCCATGGGTATGTCAATGGCAAATCTCTGCAACAGATTCCATACAGACTCCCATTTAACAAGGCATTTAAAAATATTGCTTTTAAAGTATTAAAATAAAATTTCAGTGCTTAAATTATTCCATTCATCTTAGTACACATGCCTGGCAGTGTGCTATGTGCTAGAGATGAGATTAAAAAGCAGAGTTCACCCCCAGATCAGAGGGTGTGAAGAGCTCTTGACAGTGGTATGCACAGGGAGGGAAGGAAGCATAGAAGAGTCAACATTAAACGCTAACACAGGTGGACAGTTGGACAGCATGTTAGAGGATTTCCTCAGGGGCCCCACAATGCAGAGTTATAGGGAAACCAAGCGACTGTCCACTATCACCAGCTAGTTGTAAAGCAGAATTTGAAGGCTGTTCTTCCTGGCTCTAAACCCAAGCCTTTTCTACTACAGTATGATGGAAAATTAATATAGGTGAAAAACTTCATTCTCCAAAAAACTTGGATGAGTGTATAGTAGTAGTGACATGCTTATCCTTCATCTTTATGAAGATGACACTATTGATTAAACTTTTTTTTATTTTTTGAGACAGAGTCTCTCAAGCTGTCACCTTGGGTAGAGTACTGTGGCTCTACAGCATACATAGGTATGCTGTACATAGCTCACAGCAACATAGCTAGTACACAGCACATAGCTCACAGCAACACAGCTAGTACATGGTTCATAGCTCACAGCAACATAGCTAGTACATAGTACATAGCTCACAGCAACATAGCTAGTACATGGTTCATAGCTCACAGCAACACAGCTAGTACATGGTTCATAGCTCACAGCAACATAGCTAATACATGGTTCATAGCTCACAGCAACATAGCTAGTACATAGTACATAGCTCACAGCAACATAGCTAGTACATGGTTCATAGCTCACAGCAACATAGCTAGTACATAGTACATAGCTCACAGCAACATAGCTAGTACATGGTTCATAGCTCACAGCAACATAGCTAGTACATAGTACATAGCTCACAGCAACATAGCTAGTACATAGTACACAGCTCACAGCAACATAGCTAGTACATAGTACATAGCTCACAGCAACATAGCTAGTACATGGTTCACAGCTCACAGCAACATAGCTAGTACATAGTACATAGCTCACAGCAGCATAGCTAGTACATGGTTCATAGCTCACAGCAGCATAGCTAGTACATAGTACATAGCTCACAGCAACATAGCTAGTACATAGTACATAGCTCACAGCAACATAGCTAGTACATGGTTCATAGCTCACAGCAACATAGCTAGTACATGGTTCATAGCTCACAGCAACATAGCTAGTACATAGTACATAGCTCACAGCAACATAGCTAGTACATAGTACATAGCTCACAGCAACATAGCTAGTACATGGTTCATAGCTCACAGCAACATAGCTAGTACATAGTTCATAGCTCACAGCAACATAGCTAGTACATAGTACATAGCTCACAGCAACATAGCTAGTACATAGTACATAGCTCACAGCAACATAGCTAGTACATGGTTCATAGCTCACAGCAACATAGCTAGTACATAGTTCATAGCTCACAGCAACATAGCTAGTACATAGTACATAGCTCACAGCAACATAGCTAGTACATAGTACATAGCTCACAGCAACATAGCTAGTACATGGTTCATAGCTCACAGCAACATAGCTAGTACATGGTTCATAGCTCACAGCAACATAGCTAGTACAAACTGTTTTTGGAAAATCTTAGTGTACTGTCTTCTAGAAAATATCCCTCCCACTCCTAATTCTACAGTATGATTAAATGTCTTTACTTAAAAATGTTAGTAAGAAACAAGTCAAAGAAAAATAGGCAAAATTCATATCTGTATGTGTTAGATTTTTGTTGAAAATTGTGTAACTACAATGTTGGTTTATAACCAAGTGCATTCTACTCAACACTTTAAGGCACACACACATACCTTTATCATAAATAATTGATTAGATGATTTATTGAACTATCATTGCAACATTTAAAATAATATATATAGAATAGGCCCATAAGAGCTTTGTAAGCAAGAGCTTAATTTCCATCCTTCCTTGCCAAAGTACTTTTATTCAAAATACTTAACAAGCTATTAGGTCAAGAACTCTAATGTCTTTTAGCTATTTGTCTAAAGCAAAAAAATATCAGAAGTGAGAGAAAGAAAGTGTGATAGCAGCTGAAGGCAAGATTTGTTGGATCCATACTAAACTCAAATAGTCTCTTCATAATACTAACAGTAATTTTTAAAAGCTCATGAGAAAAGTGCTTTCTTGGAAGCTATTGGTCATCTAGAAGTCTCTGAAACTCAACCAGATTATCCTGATCAACTGATTGGGATCTTCAGCTCATACTGTGTGTGAGGGCTTATGCTTATATTCTTAGAGATGGACCAAAAGCAAAGAAAGGAGCTCAAGGAGGCTTTTTTGTTTGTTTGTTAGCCTTTCCAAGGACATACATGAGGGATTTAATTGTTTTTGTCGGTTCACACACTATACAAAGTAACCAGATTCCAGATAAAGCAATAAGAACATAGGGCACGCCTTGATTTTATGTTCAAAAACGGAGATATGGCTGAAGTCAGAAGTATCTAAGAAAGGTATATAAGCATGGCTTATAAAATATCCCCTAAAAGTAAAAATTTAGCACATTATTAAATAAATAGTTATGAACAAGGAAAAGAGGGACAGGTGCAGTGGCTCATACCTGTAATCCTACCACTCTGGAAGGCCAAGCAGGGAGGATTGCTTGAGGTCAGGAGTTGGAGACCAGCCTGAGCTAGAGTCAGGTGCCCTCTCTACTAACAAAAAGAAAAAAACAACTAGGCACAGTGGCAGGTACCTGTAGTTCCAGCTACTTAGGAGGCTGAGGTAGGAGGATTGCTCAGGCCCAGGAGTTTGAGGTTGCAGTGAGCTATGTATGCTATGATAAGCTATCGCACTCTAGCCTAGATAGCAGAGTAAGATTCCGTCTTTAAGAAAAAAAAGAAAAAGGGGTTAGAAAAAATGAGAGAATGAGGACATTTTAATGAGCATTCGAGGAGAAAGGATATCAGTAATAGTAATGGTGAAAAATCCAAATCTAGGATTTGTCTATCAAAGGCAGGATAGTAGCTCATTTTAATGCTCTATGGTTGACAAAGGGTGATCCAGGAAACATAAAAAAGTATTTGTTAGCTCATGCATACCATCATAGAATAGTTATTACAAAACACCAGAAACCATCTAAATATATAGACATTTATAACTGGTTAAATAATTAAAGGTATATCAACATAAAACAATAACCATGTAGTCATCGAAAATAATCTAGATCCTGGTGCGGTGCTGGCCACATACACTGGGGCTGGTGGGCCTGCCAAACAAGAATGACAACTACAACAAAAAAGTAGCTGGGTGTTGTGGTGGGCGCCTGTAGTCCCAGCTAGGAGTTTGAGGCAAGAGAATTGCTTAAGCCCAAGAGTTTGAGGTTGCTGTAAGCTGTGATGCTACAGCACTCTACTGAGGGCAACACAGTTAGACTCTGTCTCAAAAAAAAAATAATCTAAGTCCTATTTCTGCTAAAACCAGTGGAAAAAAGAACAACAACAACAACAACAACAACAAAAAACGAACAAAAACAACAGCAGGCTAAAAATAGAAATGTATAGGGCAGTGCCTGTGGCTGAAGGAGTGGGGCGCCGGTCCCATATGCCAGAGGTGGAGGGTTCGAACCTAGCCCTGACCAAAACCGAAAAAAAAAAAAAAAATAGAATGTATAGAATAATCTTATGTTTTAATATGCATTTGTGAAAAAATTACCCTAAAATGTAAAAAAAAAACCTGACAATTGAAATTACCATTATTCTTTATTTACTATTATTTTTTATTTCCTTCTTTAAATTATTCTATATTTTTTGAATAGTTCACAATAAGGATAAATACTTGGATGTATTATTTTGATAAAGAAGAAAAAAATACCAAAAAAGTTATCAGGTTTGAGTGTCCTGTCTGGGTATCTAGTGTTTAAATGAGCCCCTATGATGTCATTTAGTCATTCAATGTCATTTTCCTGTAGTGTCATTTTCTTCTTTCATCTACATTTGCTTAGGTGTCAATTTGCATCTCTATTTGCTTAGGTGTCATAACATAGATTTGGTGCTTCCCAAAGAAAACTGCTTATATCCTTCAAAAGAACTTCTTATGACAACTCCTATATAGGCAAACTGACAGGCATTAAAAATAAAATACACCTTTATTTTATTTATTTATTTATTTTTTAAGACAGAGTCTCACTTTGTTGCCCTCAGTAGTGTCATGGCGTTGTAGCTCACAGCAACCTCCAACTATGGGGTTCAAGTGATCCTTTTGCCTCAGCCTCCCTAACAGCTGGGGCTACAGTTGCCCGCCACAACACCCCTGCTATTTTTACAGACAGTGGGTGGCGGTGGGGGGTGGGGGGCTCAGGCTGGTCTAGAACTCCTAAGCTCAAGAGATCAGTCCACCTCGGCCTCCCAGAGTGCTAGGATTACAGGTGTGAGCCACTGTCCTGGCCTTATCTTTTGCTGTTATAATTTGAAAAGAAAGAAGACTCACGACAGAAACTCATAGTACAAAAAATACTTAATGTTATTTTCTTCTGAAATTATGGTCTGTTTATCTGAATTTTCCTTGCCATGGTTTTATGTTTAGATGCACACTGGTCGAGAGGCTCAATGCTTGCTGGCCATGTGACCTTGAGCAGCCGCTTACTAGGTCTGCTCCCCAGTTTCTTCATATGTGCAATGACAAAATCCTTCATAAAATCATCTTTAAACATTTTGGGCTCTATAAACCAAAAGTTTATGCCAGTCTTATTAAACTGAAGTTCCCAAATGTTTTTTTGAGGAGAAAATTTTCCTTTTAGAATGCATATGAGGGCGGCGCCTGTGGCTCAGTGAGTAGGGCGCCGGCCCCATATGCCGAGGGTGGCGGGTTCAAACCCAGCCCCGGCCAAACTGCAACAACAAAAAAAAATAGCCGGGCGTTGTGGCGAGGCGCCTGTAGTCCCAGCTGCTCGGGAGGCTGAGGCAAGAGAATCGCTCTAAGCCCAAGAGTTAGAGGTTGCTTTGAGCCGTGTGACGCCATGGCACTCTACCGAGGGTGGTACAGTGAGACTCTGTCTCTACAAAAAAAAAAAAAAAAAAAGAAAGAATGCATATGAACCTCTAAGATGAGTGTGGTCCACCAATGGGATGGAGCAGCCTTCAGTCAGATCATTTGGAAGGGAATGGAGGGGAGGAAAAACATGTAATGGCATTTCACATTATGGTCGTTTCAGGAGAGGAGGAAGGTATGATGAGGCTGGCTACCCAATGCATAAGTTCTCTGGTTTCTGTGACTGGACTGACATGTCAACTATTTATAGACTCACTGGAGCTAATATTACAAATATAATTATTTCTTGTGTAGTTAGACCTATAGATTCAGTATTATACTTGAAGAAACATAAAAATAATAGCATTTAGAAACTGGCAACTTGTATACCTTATCACAGCAGAGACTCTTTATGATAACATCAGCTATTTACATAATCCCAAGGTTGTTTTAAAAACATTGGCAAAATCAGCAATGACTCCTTTCTCTGGGCTAAACTTTACTTAACTGATCCTTTTGAAACAACAAAGGTTTTAGAAGACAAAGATATAAAAGTGCATAGAATTATACTATGTAGTCTTCTCTCTTGGGACGGGGGGCTGAGGTTGGGGGTGGGGTGGGAAGTCCCTAATATAAAATACCCCAGTATTTTCATGTAACTATTCACATCCTCCCCTACGCTTTCAATCAATTCTAGATTGCTTATAATACTTAATACTATGTAAATGCTATAAAAATAGTTGTTATACTGTCAATCAGTACATATGACAAGAAAAGTCTATAGACATTCAGTACAGACAACATGGGGCTAACTGCGCTTTGACGTATGGCCAACCATGTTTTGCCATATTCTTTATTTTGTACCCAAAGGCACTATTCCCTCTGCTAGTGCTGTTTTTTCTTTTCTTTTTTTTTTTTTTAGTGCTGTTTTTTCTTTTCAAGAATCTAAGCGGTTCAGGAATGCTGTTCATTTGTCTTGGGGGTAGATGCATAACATCTGGCTGTAACACATAGCCCAAGCCTGTGGAAAATGCCTGAAAACTACTTCAAAGGAGTCTTGGTCTTCTTGAAACCTGAGATCTTTCTCAACACCACAGCTCACTGCTCTCAGAAGTTTCCTTAGACGACGCCACTGCTCTCTGCTTGCTTTCATTTATGCATTTGTTCACCAGACACTGACTGGGTACAGTCATGTGCCTACTCAGTGCTGGTGACATTATTGTGAACAAGCCAAGATCCTTGCTCTTATGGCATTAACATTCTAGTGGTAGGAGAAAAATAATAAAAAAGGAAACAACAGAATGAACCAGGTTTCAGACATTGAAAGATGACATCAAATGTGACTGAGCAGAGGAGGAGGGCTAATTTAGATGGGGTAATGGTATGCCAGCTAAGACCCAAATAATACCAAGTGCAGGACCCAGCTAAGAGAGGGACCCTTTTAAGAGCAGGCTCTTGCCCATGGAACTTCCCCGATCTTGATAAATATTACTTGAATAAATGAATGCCATCTACTGATGAATGATTTCCATTTTCATTCTACCTTATCTGTCAATCAGATAAACTTATCAAAGATCATTTAATTGAAGTAGCCACTCAAGAAAGTGGCATAAAGGCAGCTGCCAGGAAATGAGAAACTAGGATATGAAGATTTACTGAGGCAACTTCATGACATTACTGTGCTTCAATTGGAAAACAGTGATTATCCAGCCTGCTCTCAAGCAAATTATAATTTGTTCGTTTCTACTATTTATTCAAATACATTACTCTCTCTGTTTAAGGTACAAGTATTTTAATAAATATCTACCAAATAAATAGTTGTTAGTACTGTTGGAATTATTGTTAGGTATTTAACATTGCTAAATAAATCCAATAGCTTTATCAGGCAAATAGACCACTAGAAAACACAGTTCAGTGATTACCATGTTGAGACTAAAGCTGTAACTTCCTTAATTTATATTATGCATTGAAATACTGAAAAATGTAACTACAAACTAAAATTTAAAATAATACATCTTTATAATCTTTAAGTCTTCAGAAAACCTAAAAACCAATAGTCAGATAAGAAAATGTATGAATAAGTTTAGGAAAAAACTTAATTTTATGAAAAAGCTTTATTTCATATGTAAAACTTCACATGATCCTAGCTAACTAGAAAGGGCTTATAAGTAATTATTTGCTGCTTAAGAATAATATTGAAAACTAAAGGTATAAAGTCTGATATGCCAGTGGGCTCTCCATCTTGCAAGTGTGTAATCAACATCCATACCTGCAGAATGGGGTTAGACTAGCCTTGCCATGAACAGCTCCCATTCTGTTCATGGTAGAACTCATTACTTGGAATTGGCACAATATTACAAGCACATTCAGACTCACAAGAATTGCAGCCCAGGGTTATGTATTCATTAAAGTTTTAGAGAAAACGTATTTCAGCCTTTCCCAATGTTGCATTATTATTGTGCCTTTTATTTTCATAAGAACTCCTTGGATCCAGGTTTCAACCTTGGTCTCTGACCCTAATCCTATATTCAACTTACTTATTTGTTTTGGCTTAGAAATAATTTCAAACTGTGCCATCCATTAGAAATAGGCCTCCAAGAACCGGAGAGGCGGAGCAAGATGGCAGCCGGGTAACAGCTTCCTTGCATCTGGGCACCATTGAGGTCTGGGGAGATAGGACTCCAGGCATCTCTGGATGGTGGGATCTGCCTATCATCACCCCTGAGAGGATACAGGGAGTCAGCGAGAGACTTCTGGACCCCAAGAGGAGGACTAAAACAGTGGAAAACTGGCAAGTGGTCACGTGTGTTCAATCCGTCTAAACCTGCCCGCAACTTCCACAGGCACGAGAACTTAAAGAGCAAGAGGAAGTGAAAGGAAAATTAGGGCAAGGAAACAGATAAAAGAAATCACTCATGAGGAAGAATCAGCAGAAAACTCCAGGCAACATGAAGAACCAGTCCAGAACAACCCCGCCAAGGGACCATGAGGTAGCTACTGCAGAGGATTCCACCTATAAAGAAATGTTAGGAATGACAGAAAGGGAATTTAGAATACACATGTTGAAAACAATGAAAGAAATGATGGAAACAATGAAGGAAACTGCTAATAAAGTGGAAAATAACCAAAAGGAAATTCAAAAACAGAATCAAATAAGAGATGAACGATATGAAGAATATTAAAAGGATATAGCAGAGCTGAAGGAACTGAAACAGTCAATTAGGGAACTTAAAGATGCAATGGAAAGTATCAGCAACAGGTTAGACCATGCAGAAGAAAGAATTTCAGAGGTAGAAGACAAAGTTTTTGAGATAACTCAGATAGTAAAAGAGGCAGAAAAGAAGAGAGAGAAAGCAGAACATTCACTGTCAGAATTATGGGACTTTATGAAGCGTTCCAACATATGAGTTATAGGAATTCCAGAAGGGGAAGAAGAATGCCCCAGAGGAATGGAAGCCATACTAGAGAATATTATAAAAGAAAATTTCCCAAATATCACCAAAGATTCTGACACACTGCTTTCAGAGGGCTATGGGACCCCGGTCGCCTCAACTCTAACCGAGCTTCTCCAAGACACATTGTGATGAACCTGTCCAAAGTCAAGACAAAAGAAAAGATTCTGAGAGCTGCCAGGAGTAAGCGCCAGTTGACCTACAGGGGCAAATCCATCAGAGTGACTGCAGACTTCTCTAATGAAACTTTCCAAGCAAGAAGACAATGGTCATCTACCTTTAATCTACTTAAACAGAACAATTTCCAGCCCAGAATTCTGTACCCTGCTAAGCTAAGCTTCAAAATTGATGGAGAAATCAAATCATTTACGGATATACAAACATTGAGGAAATTCACCACAACAAGACCAGCTCTACAGGAAATACTTCAACCTGTTCTGCACACTGACCACCACAATGGATCAGCAGCAAAGTAAGAACTCAGAAATTAAAGGACAGAACCTAACCTCCACACTGATGCAAAAGATAAAACTAAGCAATGGACTCTAACAAAATAAGATGAATAGAATACTACCACACTTATCAATTATCTCAATAAATGTTAATGGCTTGAATTCCCCACTGAAGAGACATAGATTGGTTGACTGGATTAAAAAACACAAGCCATCCATTTGCTGTCTGCAAGAAACACACCTGGCTTCAAAAGACAAATTAAAGCTCCGAGTCAAGGGTTGGAAGACAATTTTTCAGGCAAATAGAATTCAGAAGAAAAGAGGAGTTGCAATCTTATTTTCAGATACATGTGGATTTAAAGCAACTAAAGTCAAAAAAGACAAAGATGGTCACTTTATATTGGTCAAGGGAAAAATTCAATTCTAAATATTTATGCACCCAATTTAAATGCTCCCAGATTCTTGAAACAGACCTTACTCAGTCTGAGCAGTATGATATCTGATAATACCATAATAACGGGGGACCTTAACACTCCTCTTACAGAGCTGGACAGATCCTCTAAACAGAAATTAAACAAGGATATAAGAGATTTAAATGAGACCCTAGAACAACTGTGCTTGATAGATGCATATAGAACACTCCATCCCAAAGATAAAGAATATACATTCTTCTCATCACCCCATGGAACATTCTCCAAAATTGATCATATCCTGGGACACAAAACAAATATCAACAGAATCAAAAGAATTGAAATTTTACCTTGTATCTTCTCAGACCATAAGGCACTAAAGGTGGAACTCAACTCTAACAAAAATGCTCAACCCCACCCAAAGGCATGGAAATTAAACAATCTTCTGTTGAATAACAGATGGGTGCAGGAAGAAATAAAACAGGAAATCATTAACTTCCTTGAGCATAACAACAATGAAGACACAAACTACCAAAACCTGTGGGATGCTGCAAAAGCAGTTTTGAGAGGAAAATTCATCGCTTTAGATGCCTACATTCGAAAAACAGAAAGAGAGCACATCAACAATCTCACAAGAGTTCTTATGGAATTGGAAAAAGAAGAACAATCTAAGACTAAACTCAGTAGAAGAAAAGAAATAACCAAAATCAAATCAGAGATCAATGAAATTGAAAACAAAAGAATCATTCAGAAAATTAATGAAACAAGGAGTTGGTTTTTTGAAAAAATAAATAAAATAGACAAACCATTGGCCAGACTAACGAGGAATAGAAAAGTAAAATCTCTAGTAACCTCAATCAGAAATGATAAAGGGGAAATAACAACTGATCCCACAGAGATACAAGAGATCATCTCTGAATACTACCAGAAACTCTATGCCCAGAAATTTGACAATGTGAAAGAAATGGATCAATATTTGGAATTACACCCCCTCCCTAGACTCAGCCAGGAAGAAATAGAGCTTCTGAACAGACCAATTTCAAGCACTGAGATCAAAGAAACAATAAAAAATCTTCCAACCAAAAAATGCCCTGGTCCAGATGGCTTCACTCCAGAATTCTAGCAAACCTTCAAGGAAGAGCTGATTCCTGTACTGCAGAAATTATTCCAAAAAATTGAGGAAGAAGGAATCTTCCCCAACACATTCTATGAAGCAAACATCACCCTGATACCAAAACCAGGAAAAGACCCAAACAAAAAGGAGAATTTCAGACCAATCTCACTCTGAGAATATAGATGCAAAAATTCTCAACAAAATCCTAGCCAATAGATTACAGCTTATCATCAAAAAAAGTCATTCATCATGATCAAGTAGGCTTCATCCCAGGGATGCAAGGCTGGTTTAACATACCAAGTCTATAAACGTTATCCACTATATTAACAGAGGCAAAAATAAAGATCACATGACCCTCTCAATAGATGCAGAAAAAGCATTTGATAAAATCCAGCATCCTTTTCTAATTAGAACACTGAAGAGTATAGGCATAGGTGGCACATTTCTAAAACTGATTGAAGCTATCTATGACAAACCCACAGCCAATATTTTATTGAATGGAGTAAAACTGAAAGCTTTTCCTCTTAGAACTGGAACCAGACAAGGTTGTCCTCTGTCACCTTTACTATTCGACGTAGTGCTGGAAGTTCTAGCCAATACAATTAGGCAAGACAAGGAAATAAAGGGAATCCAAATGGGAGCAGAGGAGGTCAAACTCTCCCTCTTTGCTGACGACATAAACTTATACTTACAGAACCCCAAAGACTCAACCACAAGACTCCTAGAAGTCATCAAAAATACAGTAATGTTTCAGGATATAAAATCAATGTCCACAAGTCAGTAGCCTTTGTGTACACCAATAACAGTCAAGATGAGAAGCTAATTAAGGACACAACTCCCTTCACCATAGTTTCAAAGAAAATGAAATACCTAGGAATATACCTAACGAAGGAGGTGAAGGACCTCTATAAAGAAAACTATGAAATCCTCAGAAAGGAAATAGCAGAGGATATTAACAAATGGAAGAACATACCATGCTCATGGATGGGAAGAATCAACATTGTTAAAATGTCTATAAATGTTTCCCATTCCTATCAAAATACCAACATCGTACTTTCAAGATTTGGAAAAAATGATTCTGCATTTTGTATGGAACCGGAAAAAACCCCGTATAGCTAAGGCAGTTCTCTGTAACAAAAATAAAGCTGGGGGCATCAGCATACCAGATTTTAGTCTGTACTACAAAGCCATAGTGCTCAAGACAGCATGGTACTGGCACAAAAACAGAGACATAGACACTTGGAATCAAATTGAAAACCAAGAAATGAAACTAACATCTTACAACCACCTAATCTTCCATAAACCAAACAAGAACATACCTTGGGGGAAAGACTCCCTATTCAATAAATGGTGTTGGGAGAACTGGATGTCTACATGTAAAAGACTGAAACTGGACCCACACCTTTCCCCACTCATAAAAATTGATTCAAGATGGATAAAGGACTTAAATTTAAGGCATGAAAAATAAGTCCTCCAAGAAAGCATAGGAAAAACACTGGAAGATATTGGCCTGGGGAAAGACTTCATGAAGAAGACTGCCATGGCAATTGCAACAACAACAAAAATAAACAAATGGGACTTCATTAAACTGAAAAGCTTCTGTACAGCTAAGGAGACAATAACCAAAGCAAAGAGACAACCCACACAACGGGAAAGGATATTTGCATATTTTCAATCAGACAAAAGCTTGATAACTAGGATCTATAGAGAACTCAAATTAATCCACATGAAAAAAGCCAACAATCCCATATGTCAATGGGCAAGAGACATGAATAGAACTTTCTCTAAAGACAACAGACGAATGGCTAACAAACACATGAAAAAATGTTCATCATCTCTATATATTAGAGAAATGCAAATCAAAACAACCCTGAGATATCATCTAACCCCAGCGAGAATGGCCCACATCACAAAATCTCAAAACTGCAGATGCTGACATGGATATGGAGAGAAAAGAACACTTTTATACTGCTGGTGGGACTGCAAACTAGTACAACCTTTCTGGAAGGAAGTATGGAGAAATCTCAAAGCACTCAAGCTAGACCTCCCATTTGATCCTGCAATCCCATTACTGGGCATCTACCCAGGAGGAAAAAAATCCTTTTATCATAAGGACACTTGTACTAGACTGTTTATTGCAGCTCAATTTACAATCGCCAAAATGTGGAAACAGCCTAAATGCCCACCAACCCAGGAATGGATTAACAAGCTGTGGTATATGTATACCATGGAATACTATTCAGCCATTAAAAAAAATGGAGACTTTACATCCTTCGTATTAACCTGGATGGACGTGGAAGACATTATTCTTAGTAAAGCATCACAAGAATGGAGAAGCATGAATCCTATGTACTCAATCTTGATATGAGGACAATTAATGACAATTAAGGTTATGGGGGGGGAGCAGAAAGAGGGATGGAGGGAGGGGGGTGGGGCCTTAGTGTGTGTCACACTTTATGGGGGCAAGACATGATTGCAAGAGGGACTTTACCTAACAATTGCAATCAGTGTAACTGGCTTATTGTACCCTCAATGAATCCCCAACAATAAAAAAAAAAAAAGAATGGAGAAGCATGACTCCTATGTACTCAATTTTGATATGAGGACAATTAATGACAATTATGGTTATGGGGGGGGAAGCAGAAAGAAGGAAGGAGGGAGGGGCGTGGGGCCTTGGTGTGTGTCACACTTTATGGGGGCAAGACATGATTGCAAGAGGGACTTTACCTAACAATTGCAATGAGTATAACCTAGCTTATTGTACCCTCGATGAATCCCCAACAATAAAAAAAAAAAAAAAAAAAAGAAATAGGCCTCCAATTGCATTAATGGTGATTTTAAACTGACAGAGAAGTAACGAAATATTTTCTAATATTGGAAAGAAATGCTGCTGTGGTTTTGTGGTTGTTTGGTGCCATCTATTGCAAAGCTGCCTTCTACAAGATGCGGTAAAAATAGCAAGGGCAGGAGTCAGAAAATAATGAAGCTTAAAATCCAGCTCTGCCATTGTTCAGCCGAATAAGGTTGGACAAGTTACCATTCATTCTAAGCCTGTTTCCTCCACTGTAAAATTGGGAGACTGGCCTTTTCATGGGTTGAGCTTAGGAAAAGAGTTAGGGAAAGGTCTGCTTCTAGAACCAAACTACCTTACTGGCCTTTCCTCCTTCCTCATACCCTTTCTAAAATGTCTGGAGCTGAACCTCCTAGCTAGATTTTCCTCTTTCCTTCTTTCTCTTCACTTCTGTCATTCTGAGCTTTTGAATGGTGCTCAGTGGTAGCCTGGGGGTGACATACCATGCAGGGATGAGTCACGTGTCTGGGACCAAGCTCTCAGCTACAGTAATTTGTTAACATACAGGAGGTATTGCACAAGTAAGTAAATACATTGAAGATAACGGTAGCCAGATTTCTCACTGTGGGACACACATACATGTATCTCTGTGTTTATATGTACAAATTATCTAGTTCTTTCTGCTGAGATGGTCTAGAAGAAATGACACTTGAATAACGAACATTTCTAGCCCCAGATTGTGTTTCAGAATGCACCTTCCACTAAGGAAACCAAAACTGCTTGCAGAAATGGTTTACTCCAAGGCTAGCACTGAAAAATAAAAGGTGAGCCTTGCCTATCTTGCTTTGCCAGAAAGCAGAGCAGTGATTAAAGAAGGGTGGGAAGAAATCAAAAAAGAGCTTCTAATGGTTAAATCTAGGAAAATTTTGAATTGGAATTAAAAATGCCAACCAATGAATCTGGGAGTAATGACATTAGAAAACTGTCATTTGGCATCCATCACAGTAATAAGACATTTGGACAAGCATCATGAATGGGTGCTTAACCTGGAAGGAGAAAGTTTGATTGAAACAGAATATTTATAGTCTCAAAGCTTCTCCCCATATTTATTACTTAACCTTGTAATACAGAAACTTGGCAGATATAATGTTATAAAGAGATAAAAGTTAATACGACAATATTGGAATAAATTGACACCATGTGACTCTTAAGAGGACTCATTGAGAGAAGCACAGCATCATTTCTATGGTGTTCCTGCCAAAGGTTCAGAAACCATGAGGAAACATCAGACAAATCTATATCTCTATATTGCAGGACATCATGCCAAGGAACTAGCCTATATTCTTCAAAAATGTCAAGGTCATGAAAGACAAGGAGAGACTGAAGAACAATGCCAAACTGAAGAAAACTAAAGAGACATAACATCTAAAAACAGTAACTAATTCTGGACTAGAATCCAATAACTAATCCAGTAACTAATTCTGGAGAGACTCCTAGATCCAAAATGAAAACTAAGAGACAAGTAGGATAACTTAAAGGGACTTCATTGATAACATGGTATTAAGGCCTTAATGAATGTATTTCCCCAAATTACTATGTTGAAGCTCTAACCCCAAGTGTAGCTGCATTTGGATTAAAAAGTAATTGGGGCTAAATGAGGTTATAAGAGTGGGACCCTGATCCTATAGGATTGGTGTCCTTATGAAAAGAGAGTTCACTCACTTCTCCCAGGCATATGAGGACACAGCAAGATATCAGATGTCTATAAGGCAGGAAGAGCCCTCACCAGGAACTGAATCCACTGGCACCTTGATCTTGGACATCCCAGCCTCCAGAACCATGAGAAATAAATTTCTGTTGTTTATACAACCCAGACTGTGGTATTTTGTTATGGCAGCCCAAAACGGATTATATATGGTAGTATTAGATTAATGTTAACTTCCTGATTCTGATGCCTGTACTGTGGTTATGAAAGAGAAAGTGTCCTCGTAATTAAGAAATAAACAAGTTAAATATGAAATTTATAACTCTGGAACATCATGTCTACATTCTAATCTCAAATGGTACAAAAATGTTAAAGACTAGAAAGTCTATTCGGGAGTGGCCAACCTGAGCCTGAGGGCTGCCTACTGATTTTGTCACAACTTTTTTATTTCTCTGCCGTGTCAGCTATTATGAAAAGTATGCGTGGACCCTTTTTTGTCAAATCAGCCTTTATTAGTGTTTGTGAATTTAATGTATGGCCCAAGATAACTTTTATTCTTCCAATAGGAGGCAAAGAAATAAAAAAGGTTGTAGGAAATCTGTGTATTATTTCTGCAACTTTTTTGTAAACTTTAAATTATTTCAAAGTGAAAGTTAATCAGAGATTTAACTAAATGATGTTTTACATAATAAGTGAAATATCAAAAAATATTTGTTATCCAGTAAATATGAATTGCTATTTTACATTATCATATTAAGACCGGATATAATGCATATTTTCCTTTATTAAAGTAGAAAGCTATAAAGACCAATACCACTTTGTTGCTAGCAAAATCATTCACTGTGGAAAGGAATAGTTTCAACTTGGAATTATAAAAAATAAAATAGGAGAGACTCCAAGAAAAAAACACTATTCCCAATATATATTTATACTGCTATCTAGAGTTATGTGGAAGGGGTGCCTGGAAAAAATAATAATCAGAGGAAATGTACTGTTGGCTTTAAGGACGTTAATGCCTACATGGCATTTGAGTGTATGCTGTTAGAAAATCTAAATATGAGATGTCTGATCCTGAAAACTGAAAATCTGGTACAAGAACCAAGAAATATATAGATGAAAAGATTTTCAAACACTGTCCTAACACAATATGAATAAATTTGTAGAATCATAGAAGCTTGAAATTTTTGAGAATGTATCAGAGTAGAAAGGAGTTAAAGGATACTTAGATTTTATTCCCTTTGGAACTTTCTGGCCTATGACCACAGTTTCTGGCCTATGACCACAGTTAATCAATTACTCGTTCAAGGTGACCACCATCACTCACCTTCATTACTGCAACTGCCTTCTAACTGCTACTTTCACTTTTTTGTCCTCCTTCCTTGAATCCACTCTGCATAAAATAACCAGTATCTTTTCTTTAGAAAAAAAGTGAGTCAGGGCTGGACGCTGTGGCTCACGCCTGTAATCCCAGCACTGCAGAGGCTAAGGCAGGTGGACTGCCTGAGTTCACAGGTTTGAGACCAGCCTGAGCCAGAGCAAGACCTCGTCTCTAAAAAATAGCTGGGCTTTGTAGTGGGTGCCTGTAGTCCCAGCTACTTGGGAAGCTGAGGCAAGAGGATCACTTGAACCCAAGAGTTTGAGGTTGCTGTGAGCTAAGACACCATGGCACTCTACCAAGGGCAACAAAATGAGACTGTCTCAAAAAAAAAATGTGAATCAGATCATATCACTTGAATTCTTAAAACACTCCAACAACTTCCTATTACTGTTAGAATATAATCCAAATCCTTGGACATGGCTTGAAAGGCTCTGTATTATCAGGGCTTTGTACACCTGCTCTGACCCCATTTCCTCCCTCACTATACTAGGAACACACCGGCCTCTTTTGTCTTCTTCTATCATATCTAGTTCTTTCCTTCCCCTGGGCCTTTGCAGGGCCTGGAGTTATCATTGTGTCAGTAGCTCCTTATCATTCAAGACAAGACTCAAATGTCACCTCTTCAGAAAGACCTTACTTTTCTATCCTCTTCCTCATCACTCTCAATCACATTGTGCTGGTCCCTTGTCTTCATTGCACTGTTACCTGAACTTCTCTTATTTATGTACCTGGTACTTGATAATCTCCTGAGTCCCTCAGTAGAAAGCACTGGTCCATAACAGATTTTGTCTAATTGGTTCTGTCTATAGCTCCAGCAGGTTGAATAGTGTCCCATCCTCGGTTGATTGCAATAAATAAATAAATATTGAACGACAAAGTTTCTCAGGTTGTTTCCACATCCACAAAGTACAGAAAATTAGACCAGCTCTGACCATCAAAAAAAAAAAAAAAAAAAATAGAGCCTAACTTCTACAAAGTTCTTCCTATGCATCAGGCATCGTGAAAAATCACTTTATACACATTCTCTCCTTTACTATTACGATTTCCATTTTACAAGTAAGGCGACCAGTTCTTAGAGTTCAAATAACAGGCCTAGGGACACAGAGCCTTGGTGAGGTCCCGGATAAGAAACCAGAACTGTCCGACCTCGGAACCTGAGCTCTTCAGCATGATTTTACAGTTTCTAGAAAGGTGCTTCCTTCTATTGCAATAAAATCGGCCATGCAATCTGTTCCCTTCCAGTTTGTCCTGTAGGACTAATTGAAGAAAGCTGTCCTCCCTCTCCCACCGGGTTCTTTTCCTTCGATCTTTCCTTAAACGTCCCTCACATACTAGTCACTCTCCTCCAGACTTCAGGAGGCTTTGACAGCGTCCCTCCCGCTTCAGATGTGGCGATTTTCACTGAGCAAGTAGTACAGGGGCGTCAGAGCCGCGGGAGCCCACCGCCCAGAGGCTGAGAAAATGCAGATGTCCCGAGTGTCCGCGAGAGCCCGGGTTACACAGGAAGGTGCCCCGAAAGATGCCCTGAGCCCAAGTAGAGCGCAGGAGCCAGCGATCAGGGCACCCCGGTAAAAAGACCGCAGGACAGCGGCGGCTGGGGGACGCTAGGTCGAAACAAAGGCTGGAAGAGTTTACAAAGATGAGAGACACAACCTCAGGTGAAGATAACGTTCCCATGGAGTACAGAACTGCGTTTTCCCAAAAGTAAGTTAGAGAGACCCTGGAGGGACGTATACAGTGGAAGGAACGGTCACGAAGCGAAACGCGAACTTACCTGTAATCTGGCAACCCGGCCTCCGTAGCCCGACTACACGCGCTGCCAGCTGAAGAGTCTGGTAGCCAAGGCAGCGGGCGGCTCAACCCAGATATCGCGAGACGGAGCAAGCCTCACGAGAACTGACTTCAGTCCCTGACAGGCCGACGTTCTTTCCGGGGGACATGGGAGGGCTCTGGCGTCCGGGATGGAGCCGTTTCGTATTCTGTGGCTGGCGTCGGAGCCACCCTGGGTCCCCGGCTGCGGAGAGAGTAGAACCGTTTCTTAGGCCAGGATGGACTGGGACAGGAGATGCCGAGTGGAGCGCTTCCATGTCCCTGAGGCGGCTCGGGACGTGGAAGCGCTGCAGCCCTGGACGTTGGAGCCCGGCCGTGCAGCCGCCGCGGCGGCCGAAGAGGACGAACCCTTTCACTCGCGCGCAGGAGGAGGACTGGCGGCGGCGGAACAAGACGGTCCTCACGTACGTGGCCGCGGCTGCCGTGAGCATGCTGGGGGCGTCCTACGCCGCGGTGCCCCTCTATCGCCTTTATTGCCAGGTAGGGGCCAGCGGTGGCCACTGGGAGGCGTGATCAGAGTGGGAGGAGGTGGAAAAATCTCTGGACGGCGATCGCCCTACGAGCCATAGTTGGAAGTGATGTTCAAGATATCTACAAAAAAGTATGAAACAGGCTCCAAGGGCACTAAGGAAAGTGAGAAAGCTTCAAGTAGAACCCAATTCTGCATAGTGATCGTGCAGATACCACGCTACGGAGTGAAATTCCCAGATTTCTGAGACACACCTGGCCAAAAAAAAAAAAAATGTGCAGGCTCTAATTTGTGTACCCAGCAGTTAGTTGCCTTACCCTCCTACTCACACACCTTTAAAAATGTATCTTACTAATGCATTCATCTGAGAACCACATGTGGTTTATGTGCTGAGATTAGCCCTGGAAATGGGAGTATTCTTGTTTCTGGTCCTTAAACTGGTACTGACTGCTCATCCATACAAGAGGCATGAATTAGGTATGCCTTTGAGGCTACTGCCCCCGATATTATAACTGTAATGTGCTTATCCTGGAGTCCCTTTTGGATCAGAAGTTATAGTGTAGCCATTCTCAAGACTGTGGCGTCCAGCGTCACCTGGGAACCTTTTAAAAGTACAAATTCTAGGACCCAACTCCAGAACTACTGAATCAGGGGCAGGACCAGCAACCTGTATTTTAATAAGCCCTCTAGCTGATTTTGAGGCTAAACTTGAGAATCACTGGCAAAGTCAAGCTTAACTTATTTCACAGATTTCTCCTTAGTTTTTAAATAGTATTTTGCAGTTCTGGCTGGGCATTGTGATCACCTGAGGATCTCTTGAATACACATGCCAGGGATACACTACCTCAGAGACTCAGGTTAGGAGATCTAGGGTAGAGACTGGGAATTTCGGTTTAACAGTCATGCCACCAGTGAGAGCTACATATTACGTTCATTCTAAGTATTTAATACTTTGTTGTACATTGGGAATCACCTGGAGTGATTTTTAAAAATTCCGATGCCCAGGTTACACACATTGCCATTTATATCAGAATGTCAGAGTGGTAGCCACGCATCAGTAATATTCAAGGATTCCTCTGGAGATTGCAATGTGCAGCAAAGTTTGGGACTTGCTAGTTTATCACAACTGGAACTAGAACCCTGGCTTACTGCTCTTTCTTGCCACCATTGTTAATGCTTGGTGTACTTCCCTGCCTTTATGGAGATCATCTTACCTTTGTTTTAGGTGGTAAAGTAGGAGAATTCAAAGAATTTTTCTTTTCAGCATCCTAATGTCAGCATTTGTGTGTGAATTTGCATGGGCTTGAGTTCTGAAGGATGAGTATAGAATGTGAAATACTTTTCTGCAGAAGCCACCATGAACCCTATAACTAGCAGTTGGGTTAAATCACAAGCAGAACTGAATCCAAATAAGCAAGTATGAATTCCTGCCCCCCCCCCACCTCCCCTCAAACCTCCAGGGGCTAGAGGAGAGTGATTTTGTTCCCCAGGAACATTAGCAATATCTGAAACATTTTTGGTTGCCACAACCTGAGGGAATGGGAGGGATAGGATACTACTGGCGTCTGGTGGATAGAGGGTAAGGATACTGCTAAATATCCAAGAGTGCGCAGGACCCACTCCCTCCACAACAAAGAATTGTTCAACCCATAATGGGAGGTTGCGAAACCCTGCCCCAAACTAAAGTAATTGACAATATATGTGTTTTATGTCCACATGGCTATCATAAGGCAAGAAGTTAATAATTTGTAATTGTAAGAAGTTGGATGTTGAACAGTAATAATTCCAAAAGAACACTTTTATTACTCAAGGAATCACAGAATTTTAAAACCAGAAATAAGGGATTATATAAAGCACTTATACAGAGACCTCATTTTATGAGCATGTAAACTGGTAGCCCAAAGAAGCCCATTCAGTTCTTGAAGCTCACTAATAGCACAACTAGAGTCCAAGATTTCTTTTCAGTAATCTTTTTTTTTACTCTTTGTCTATTTTAATTTCTCTAAGCATTGAACTTAGAAACTTGAACAATCTATATTCAGAGAGTATATATCACAGAATCTTTATTGAGGGAGGACACTTATTTGTTTTATTCACATAATGCAAGTTCCTGAAGAAAAGGAATTAAAACTCAAACATTGTAGCACTTTTTGGCAGAATATACTTTATACACAAATACAAAGACTTGCTCTCTGATGCCATCTTTTAGGATTATAAAGTAATTCAATAATATTGCATGAGTGAAGCTAGTTGACTTGTGTATCAAACATAACATAGTAATACTGAAGCTTGCTGTGAGTCTTCCCCTAGACTCAAATTTGGTATTTTTTTTCTAGTATAGTAACAGGTAAATTGGAAACCAGAATTCTGACAGCCTCAAGCATCAGAAGAATGACGACCTGGGAAGTAAGGACTTTTTTTAAACATCTGAAGATAAAGTAATAATTAATGGCAGTGAAGAGAAACAAGGGGTGTCAGATGCATTATCCAACCCTATGACTGGTTGATTCACCTAAGGGATTAGGTGCTCTGATTAACTGGTGATACATATAAAAGCTATACTATACAGAGAAGAACAGAAAAAGATACAAACACATTATGATCACAATATTTAAGATGCTTTAGAAAAGCAGAATACAGAAATGCAGCAACAAACTAATTTGCAGAAATGCAGCAACAAACTAATTTGGACTCCAAAAGCTATGATATGAAAAAAGACCAGATGAGAATGTGGAAAAATGGAATTATTGAAGTTGTTTTCTTTGAAATGACCAGCTTGTGAGTAACTTTTATTTCTACACATGAATAATAGTTAATACAAAATGCTAACAGTAGAAGGATGATTAATAAGAGGCTAAGCCAGAAGTTCTGTACTCTGTAATTAGTGAGATAATAGTTCTCTTATTAAGAGAATTTGCTTTCCCCAAATAACTCATTTTTGACCATGCCACATAACCAGTGATTGCTGAAAAACAGAATGACTTTAACAAATAGTTGGTCTTGACATCCCCAAAGTGGTCAGACTATTGACAGTTACAGGAAATGGTTAGTGATAATATATAACTTGGCTTCAATGGATTATTAAGGTTAAATCATTTTAAAATATTGATAATTTTTATCAAATAAATCATCAACACCTAAATGTATTGTCTAATGTATTCAGTGTCTTTTTCTAGGCTACTGGACTTGGAGGATCAGCAGTTGCAGGTCATTCATCAGACCAGATTGAAAACATGGTGCCTGTTAAAGATCGAATAATTAAAGTTACCTTTAATGCAGATGTGCATGCAAGTCTCCAGTGGAATTTCAGACCTCAGCAAACAGAAATATATGTAAGTGACTAAATCAGTCATTAAAAGATTGCTTTTTTCAATATAAATTCCTTCTTTCATTAAACTGTTTCACTCATTTAACTTAATTTCAGAATACTGAGTTTCCATTACTGTAATTTTTTATTCCCATAGACAACCTTTCAATAGTGCCTTACGCCTAATGTAAGAGCACATATACTTGAACTTTTAAGTTATATTGTAGTCATACTAAGTTAGGACAATAAAAAATGTCATCTGTTTTATTAAAATCATACTAATCGTTGACTAAATAACCCTCTGGTCACTAATGTTGGGAGTAGCATTAGCTCTCAGACTGTGTAAGTTTCCAACTTTTCCTCTGGTATAATGGGAAAAATCTTGACAATTATAGGTTACAATGAAAAGTAGTTTATTTATATCAGAAGTATTCCTGTCTCTAAAAGAAGAAAAAAAAAAACAACTAGGACCTTTGAAGTAATCAGTAGCTAGTAAAATATTCATGTTGTACTGAAATAAAATGATACCTACAAGTTTTCTAAAATTGTAACTAACAGCAGTCCTGGGAAGATTTTAACTGATATTATCTTATTGGCGGAGGATTAGCCAGAAAGAAATAATTTAAACTTACCAGAAAAGTTTGCCCAATTCAGTTACCATGACTGAATCTCTTCAACGATTAAGGATTTTTTTTTTTTTTTTTTTTTTTTTTCAGATTTTGGCCGGGGCTGGGTTTGAACCTGCCATCTCCAGCATATGGGGCCAGTGCCCCACCCTTTTGAGCCACAGGCACTACCCCAATGATTAAGGATTTTATAGCTTATCTTTTGAATATTAGTTCCAGGTATATGGTAGTGTACAAAATATTAGTGGCTGAATTAAGTGACAATATCCTTTGGAATTTTTTTTTTTTTTAAAGCCTTGCTGTTTTTCTTAGTTATTTTCTCAAACCAAATTATTAACATTTTTTTGGTTTAATAAAGTTTCTGTTGAGTCAGTTTTGGTTGTAAGTTTAATTTCTTTTGGTTGTGAAGTAAGTTTAATGTTGGTATCCTTTAAAGAAAATATTTAGTTAATCATGACATTGAGGTGTAAGTGTTGAACAGAAGTTAGGCGTGGGCTGTGATATGCTTTAAATATTGAGTTATTTAAAGTGTGTCCTTGGACACACTTTAAATAACTCAATATCCAGACTATTGCTTGAAGATCTCAGGTATACAAGCGGACAGTCTATAACTAATATATAATGGAGTACTGGTTCTCTTCATTAACATACGCAAATAAAGTTTGAAACTCAGATATGTTTATGGGTAATAGTCACAATTTATTTTGCTGAATCTTACATTAGCTTAATGTAATAAATAGTTTATTAGCTTAAGTAATATGGTCTGATGACTAAGAAAAATAATATGACTAATTTAATAGAGGACAAAGGAGCTGGGTGAGATTTAAAATATCAATCATATATATTTTCTTTAAAACAGGTGGTACCAGGAGAAACCGCACTGGCGTTTTATAAAGCTAAGAATCCTACTGACAAACCTGTAATTGGGATTTCTACATATAATGTTATTCCATTTGAAGCTGGACAGTATTTCAATAAAATACAGGTAACAACTAAAATCAAACTTACAGAGTATGATGAAAGTACATTAAACTTTGGTATGAAACTCACTACAGTGTTTTAGCAGATACTCATAATTTCTGAAAACTCATTCTTCTAATTCAATCTGTTTTTCTTCATTGTTTATACTTGCTACACAGAGATTGAGAGCTAAACCAAATGGATAGTTAATCTGTTAATTCTCAATTTTTAAAGCAAAACTCAATCTGAGATGAAAAGATACTGTCATAGAACATAAAAATTATATTTAATAGTATGCTTATTAAAGTCAAGAAATGAATTCTGTTACTGTTATAAGAAAATAGAAATGTTATTAAACAAATACTTTTTTATAACTTCTAGTGCTTCTGTTTTGAAGAACAAAGGCTTAATCCCCAAGAGGAAGTGGATATGCCAGTGTTTTTCTACATTGATCCTGAATTTGCTGAAGACCCCAAAATGGTGAACGTTGATCTTATCACTCTTTCTTATACTTTTTTCGAAGCAAAAGAAGGATACAAGTTGCCTGTTCCAGGCTATAAGTGATGGTGGCAACTAAATCTTTTGTGATTTTTGAAAAATCATGTATCCTGCTTTCTTAGAGAAGAAATATTCTACAATAATGTGAAGCCTATTTTAAATGGTTCTACTTGCTTTAGTCCCTTAATTTACCCCCTTAAAAGAATAACCTGTTTTCTTAATTACTGTCATATATTCTAAGTAGACATATGAGTTTAATGAGAATCCAACCAAATTATTTAATATTAACACTTCATATTTATGGCAATGAATTTGAGAATTTAAAAATAGTTTATCTCTTTCAGGTCATAAGCCAGAAAAATAGTTTATCTGTTTCTGACCATGTCTGTGTTTAAAATAGTGGGTTGCTATTTTTCTTCAGTATGAATGGTCACTATTTTCAAAGCTCAGAGTAGGAGTTACTAACCCCTAACAGCTTCCTCAAAGATTTACATTCTGATTTCCAATTTAACTTTATTTTTCCTTTAAGAACTATAGCTATTTTATATTCAGAGTTCTTAATAATTATTTTGAAATTGTGGTATCATGAAATTGAAAAAAATACATATCTACTGAGCTGCTAGCATTTACTATCATAGTTCTAAGCCTCTGAATGTTAAAATGTGGGTGGGTGGGGTTTGTGAAGATTTGCTGACATGAAAAGTTCTTCTGGGAACAAAATGTAAAAAAGATGTATTAAATCATTTTAATAGCAATTTATTTGTTAAATTTACATGAACCAAACAATTTAATCTGAATGTTTTTCAGTAATCTTGTTCCAAATAGAACCATTAAGTTACAGTAAAAAGAAAAAAGGAACACTTAATATTACAAAGACTCATATTTAATGGCCGCCTAACAGTCTAGTGATCTGTTCAGGACACTTGAGATATAATTAAACTATAATCATCAAGGCTTTAACAATAATTCTAAATCATTATTTATAAAGAGTACAAATCAGTATTTATAAAGAAGTACAAATTGACTTTTACATTCAACTTTAGTTAAGTGAAGGCACTCCATGTTCTTCCTGAAGAATACATTTAGTTTCTCACACTAAATGCTCTTATCTACTCAGAATTATTTTGCAGTAAAATAATCTTATCATAGTCATATGATGATTCTCAATTTAGAAAGATCTGAGAGACATAGATACTGCAATTAAATTGGTTAGCCCAAATACTAAGTAATTTATCTTCTGCTGAAAGTGACTATTTGTTACAAATAAATTCTACTGAAAAACCTCTCCAGCTGTTGGAACCATACATGTTACCCTGTGACTGTTATTCTTCTATTGATATTTAATCTTCTTAATAGCAGAGTAGAAATGTGGCTTTTGACATGTTAACAGACTTCCAGGCCTCAAGTTGGACCGGGTTGGCACCCTTGATTGTGGCTATGAGCAGTTCATCCACTTTCACCTAAAATAAAGAGAAGAAAATGGCCAGTTTTCATCCTCTCCTTCTTTTTCCCATTCCTTGACAGCTCCTTTTCCTTGTCCTCTACTGGAGGCTGGAGGCCACCAGTTTAGGAGAAGAAAGGTGGGAATGTACTTCTTCCAAGCGGGGAGGGAGTGAGGAGAATAAAATGAGGTTAATAGGTCACAAGGACATTCATTAGTAAATTAATGGGATGAGTCAGGCAGCAAATAGGAAAAACCCAGACCTAGCTGGAGTACTGACAATGAATGAGTTCTACTGGTAGCAATCGCGTTAAAAGCGTTAAAGACAAATGCCTGGGTTCAGTGCTAAGAAATTTCTACTGATCGTCTAAGTTTTGTTAGTATTTGTATGCCTAAACCAACTTCTGCATCCCAAGTCTCATTTCAAGGTTACAAAATAATGTATTTCATTAATGAACAATAGTTCCCTACAATTTGATTCAGGGAAGCTCACATAGTATTTCACTCACCAAAGTGTCAGACTGAGGTGGCCCTTGCAGATATAAAAACTCAATACAGGAAGCAACAGCTACACTGAAATTATGTGGAATGAAGTGACTGGAAGTCTTTACCTTAACAGTGACTGTCACTTTGATCTCCTTCGTGGTGATGAACATCAATTTCTTCATAAATAGCTCTGAAACAAACAAGCCATCCTGGTAAAAAGGTTATATTATGACTTTAAAGTACTATTCTGGGTTTTAACTGCCATTACCATAACTAAAAATCTGGGGCTGTTTTGGGAGTGTATGCTACATCAGTGAATAAAAACAACTATCTCTGTCCAGAAGCTAACATCCCAGCTTTCTTAAATTCTAATGTTGCAATTTCTATGCCTCTTCATATGTATTTTATAGATCCAATTCATTTTACTTGTAATTTTAAATGCAAAATATGGCTAAAATTTGGATAGTTCACTTTTTGCTTAAAAAACCCACCTGTTCAGTTCTCCTGCTTTTTAAGACATTAAAATAAATAGTTTATTTAACCTATGTGATTACAGTCCATACTCCTGAGCAACCTTTAACTGAAAATGGTAATTTCTATACTTTTATATCGTAATTGTAATATACAATTCAATTCTTTATAGATGCCTTACATGTATCTGTTGTTAGAAAATGCACTCAAAACCACAGCATTCATATTGTACAAATAGCAAAACATGCCTGAGGAAAAATCTCATAAAAATCACAGTACTATGAAACCATGATTACCAACTTTAGGAGGCCCCAGCATGGTCCTGCAATTTAATGTTTCTGCAAAATGTTTTGTCTCTTATTTCCCACAAAAATGATTTCAACCTCTCCCTCCCTCTCCCTGCTCCCGCTAACCCCACTGGCAGAAACGTCAGTCTTAATAAATTAAAAGCCTTCCTATGGAAACATCCTCATTTTCCCATTACCAAGTCTTAAAGTCTGTTTTCATTTGCATCCTCCTTTACTTCTGTGAACCTATCTCCCCCTGGCTTCTTAAACACTTCACTCATTCAGTTATCCCCTTTTCCTAAATCTTCACCCTCTCCCTTTATACCAGATGCTAACCGGCAGCATTCACAGGTGTCCCAGAACTCCCATTGTATACAACACAGTGCAGTTCTTAATCCCTTATGTCCTTGCAGTAATTGTCTCAGTAATCCTCTGGCTGCCAAACCATATTCCATCATCTCTTCACATTTAAGTTGTAATAAGTTACCTACACTTACTGTCGGTGTTTCCTCTCTTATTTACCTAACACACTGATTTGGCTTCTCTCCCCAATCAATCCATTAAAGTGGTTTGACTGAAACCACCAGTGATTTCTGTTATTTAATCTATTGTCTAGTTTTCAGTTCTCATCTTACTTGTCCTCTTCAGCAGCGTTGTTCAGAAGTGTATGTTCACTTCTCTTTGCTTCCAAATTACAGTTCTCACATCTGGTATTAGGCTCTTCCTTAGACTCATCATTTCTGGCTTCGGCAATTCTAGGCCCCTGAATGTGCCAAAACACTTTTCTCTGGGTCTTTGTACAAGTTGTTCCCGGGGCTAACTATACTCATTCCCAACTTTTCACTTGACTAATAATTGCAGGTTTCAGCTTCAATGTCACATCCTCAAGTTTTCCCTGGCCCCCATTTAAATCAGTTCTTCCTGTTACGTTCTCTTAAGTCACCATATTCTTTCATACTGTTAGCACAAATTGTAGATATATATTTGGCTGGTGATTTGTCTAATTTTTGTCTCCATGCTGCATTTAACCTCTGAGGTCAGGGAGCATGTTTCTTATTCAACATTATAAATCAAGCAGCAAGCACAGACCCTGGCATTTAATAAATATTTTTTTAAGTCAATTTGTCAAATGAATCCTGTGTGTCTTCATAAACGTTGTGTTGTGTGTCCTGCAAAAGCAAAAATTCGCATCCTGTGGTTCATGGATTACCAGTGATATGAAAACCCCAGAATTTTTTCTGTAAGATTCTGTGCTCTTTCATGGAGACAAATCTCTGAGTTTCATTCAGACTTTGCAAGGAACTGAGACACTCCAACCCCCAGAAAGTAAGAACCACAGTGGTCCAGATTCCAAAGCTTTTCCTCACTTTCAGTATCTCTAACACTACCTTACCTACTTATAGCAATTTCCAGATTTGAATATAATCAAGAACTTTTCTACTACCTGTTTGGATGCAGAAAACATTAAGTTTCTAGAAAGCATACCCAGTTTAGTGCCAGTTTCATTTTTTTTTTTTTTTTTTTTTTAGTGCCAATATATTAAACAACTAATATTTTCAGTGATACATCACTTTATCAAGTAGAATGACCCAGGGAAATTTCACAATCTTGAGTTAAGAATACTTAATGGAGTCCTAAGTCCCTTAATATTTATTCATGGATTACTCCAAAATCAATTACTACATTGAAGGTTTAAACCAGGGATCAAAACATCAAGGGTCTATATGTGCCAGGCAAAGAAGAGACATGGGGTCCAGTGGGGCCTGGTAGGCTGCAGAGCATCCCTATATAAAGGCCACAGGTAATAATCAGCCTCAACCCTTGGATGTGGAAAATGCAGGCTTGGTGCTGCTAGGGTAGCCATAAGATCAAAAATCCAGACGTTTTATTTTTAAATATTCCAGCTTAACTGTTGGTAAATAATTTTTTAAAGGCGCATTTTAAGTACTGCATAGGTCAAAACAAAACTTTGGGCAGGAAACAACCTACAGACTGTGTTTCTGAATAATGAGTTCCATAAACTTGCTTTAATCATTTTTTAAGAATTTGGGGGATAACCTTTAGTCATGCAAAGCATATTAAAACTAACAACTATGCCACCCTACAAATATTTATATACACTTGACCAATAGGAAATCATATGATAATGGTGCTTTAAGAACTTCAAGTTAAAAGTAATTTTTACAGTTAATGCTTTATTAACTAGTTAATAAGTAATTTTTACAGTAATGCTTTATTAATCTATTTTAAGCACTTTGTCATATGTAGAGAAGACTAAAATAAGTTCTATTTATATCCTTTTTTAAGGGATCAGTTCTTAAAAGCTAAACTGTCAATCAGTGTGGGGGTAACTTATGTCACAAATGAATAGTGTCCTCCTCAAGCTAGAGGGAATCTATGAGGAATCCATTAAGACACCTTAGTTCCCGTTATTTCTTCAACCCCAACATTTTTATTTTTTTGTCAGAAGGCTAGAATGATGAGACCATTAAGAGCAACAGCTGCCATAAAAACTCCTAAGTCATTTTTAATAAGGCCATCAATTTCTGCCAAGCCCTAAACAAAGTTAAACATATAACCAAGCCCTGTTAGTTCTGGTGTCAAAGAGAACCAAGACAAAAAAATAAATGAATCATTTTGTAAATGACTTACTCTGTGGTGACAGCAGGAGCTAAGGGATCAAACTCCATTACTTCATAGTAATTGGGTGGCTGGAAATCTTCCTTTGTCACTCCTTTAGGCAAAAACAAACTGGTAAACACACATTGTGCTTTTCAAGGAGTATACACAATTAATAATTCTTATTACTGTAGACTTCAATTATAAGATCCTGACACAACTCAAACAAATTGCTATTCCAATCCTACTCCCAAGTTCAACAGGTCTGCAGATTGATAAGTAACAAGAAGATTTTCAAATGTCAAGTAAAGGTTCCTTCACCTTAGTGTTCAAAATACAACACAAGCATTTTTACAATCTAATGTCAGTCACAATGGTGACTGTTCTGAATTTATTTCATATGATTTAAAAATACAAATGAATGCCTCTACTTTCTCATATCTATTTTCAATTACCAATATATCCCTGCTACCTTATTTGATGCAAATAATAAGGGCTCATGTACTTGGATGATTGCTGGGCAAAGATGGTGGCCTCTGGCTTGATGGTGCTGCTGCAGCAGACTGGACACTGACTGGCTGTAGCAATACTGAATTTGAGTATTCCACAACCTGAAGGAAAGAATAACATTCCAATAAACATTCTGTATTAAGCTTTTATTACTTAGTTGCTTAGGCTTCCAAATAGCACTTTCCAAGAACCATATAATCTCACTAGACAAGAGCTACTAATTTTTAGCTATTACCATAATTTTTAGGTAATAACTGTGTGTAAAATTTACTACTATTCTCTATGGTTTCATGCTGATTGTATCCCATTTCCCATATAAACTAAAAAAAAAAAAATTGCTTTTAAAAAAGATGTAGGATTATATGGCTCAGTCTAGATTCTTTTTTTATTTCATTCCAACCATAAAATATCAGCCTCCAAGAGGAAAAAAAAGTCTTAAATTACAGAGAGGCACACACAGTGATGCTGTCAAATCAGGACTGATAAGATTAAAATCTTAAATCGAAATAGTTCCAATTATAATTCTGCTCATTCATTCCATGAATATGTCCTGGGCACCTACTGGCTGCCAAGCACTATTAATAAAGCAATAAATAAAATGGACCAAGCCCCTGCCCTCATGGGGCAATCAATAAATATAAATGGATGTCAGCATATGGTCGGTAAAAAAGCGAGGTAATAGGAAGAGAAGCGGCTGGGGTGGGATACTACTCTGATAGGTCCTGGTCAGGGAATGTTGGAGATACTTAAGCAGAGCCCTGAATAACACAACCCCTGTGATTATCAGAGAAGACACAAGTTCACAGCCTCTGAAGAAAGGGAGGCCAGTGTGATGGGGGCAGGGTAAGGGGAAAGATGGGAGGGTGGAGAGGGAATGGGCTGGCTCAATCAGCACGTCAGGTTTGTACTGAGTAAAGGAGGAGGAGGAAAATCACAGCTAGGTTTTGAGCAGATGAGTGACATAATGTGACTTTACTTTTCACAAGGGTTGCTGTGGTTTCTGTTTTGAGAATAGACTGGAATGGTGGAAGTGGGTGAGAAGAGAGGAAGGCAAAGTCTGAGACAGGGCAGTCCTATAGTTAAAGGCCACTGGTGTCCAGGCCTTTAAGGCCTGGTGTCTTTAAGACCACTGGTGTCAAGGCCTTTAAGTCCAAGCATCTACTGGAGCTTGGACTAGGATACAGAAGTGGATGTGGTGACAAATGGCTGGGTAATGGACATATTTTCAAAGTAAAAGGTAGTGGTCAAGGTATTATTACCCAAGGTATTTGACCTAAGCAACTGAAGGAGTCAAGTGGTCACTTACTGAGCTGAAAAGTTTGCAGGAAAAGCAGGTTGAAACTGGAGACTGGGAAGAAATCAAGAGACGGTAAGTGGAAAGTGGATATATGAATTTTGAATTTAGGCAAGGGGCTGAAGATGCAAATTTGTAGGTTGCCAGATTTGAATGCTCATTGAGATAGAAGACCCTAAGACCCAGGAGGAATGAATATAGACACAGAAGTCTGAAGCCCGGGCCTCGGAGTGTCCAACATCGAAAGGCCGGTAGAAGGAGGCCAGCAAAGGAGAGAAGAGATGAAAGCGGGACTGGAGAAGAATCAAAGTGAGCGGTGTCAGAAAGCCCCAGGTGCAAAAAAGAAGTGATCTACTTGGTCATGTGCTGCTGATGCATCAGGTAGATGAAGACTGAGAATTGCAGACCTAGAATTAATAATATGGGAGTCACTGGTGTCCATGATAAGAGCTATGTCCATAGAGCAGTACAGCTAGAAGCCTGTCTCAAGTCTTGTCAAAGAGGACGGCAGGAAAGAAGCTGAAGACAGCAAATACAGACAACTCTAAGGGAATTCCAACTCTTCCATCTGGCCAATGGAAGCGAGACAAAGGGAAAGTCCTAATGGGGGCTGCATCAATGCATTACTGAGGAGAACATGACAATTAAAGGCCAGGAGTTCTTTTTTGTCTGTGATAATCTGCTGACTATGAGGCCAGAGAAAGTTTTCTGTTACTTACATTATCATATGTATGGCTTGAGGCGAGCTTTTGGCCAGTCCTTTGGGTAAACCTAGGATAGTGTGATAACACAGCATAATTACCCTACAGTGAGAACACAAATGCAAAAAGTAAGAGGATTTTCCCGGCCTAAAAACAAACATAGCTTCAGACTGCACAAAGTCATACTTTTGTATTACCAATTGCCCACCAGGTCATGATGCCCAAACACCAAAATAAAGGACTGTCCCTGGGTAGCCCTGAGATGCTGGAACGTGCACAGAGCACCTGTAAGAGCAGAGCCTTCAGTCTTCCCATCAGAGTAACTACCTGCCATCCCACTGTTTCATAAAGGATGAGAAGCAGAGCATTAAGAAGGAAGCTGGGAGAGTTCTGCTTCAGAGTAAGGTGGCACAGACACATGTCACCCTGTCTTGCCAATGAAGTGTCACTATTAAAGCTGGACAGAACGCACAGAGAAACTATTTCAGGGCTTTGAAAAGTAAACAGTAGCAGGCTGATAAGGAAAGAAGACGAGAATCCAAGTATCACGACACTGTTGGTCTATTTACCATGTTTTATCCCCATGTCTTCCCCGAGTGAGTACTGTGTAGCCTGAAACCCAAATGTAGGTGTCAGTGAGGACAGACAGAGCCCTGGGAGGAAGGAGCCCTCTCATTTTTCCTCACGGAGAATCCCATGCCCCTTTGTATCCTCTTCCCTCACACCCCAAACATCAGGCAACCGGAAAGTGGCTGCAGAGACACTGAGGAGAGAAGGGGCTGTAGCAGATTAAAGATCAGCGAGGAGAATCTTCCTTTCCAACAGGAGCTGTGACACCAAGGGGATGGGGAGAGCTCCTTGGTTTCTTCTTCCCGTCTGTTCGTGTGATCACAGACACAAGGGTGGTTGAGGAAATATGTGGTCTCGTAGGATGAAGCTCCAACTTTATGATGGGAAAACTACAAACGGGGAGCCCTAGGAAAAGAGAAAGTGCCAGAGAAATCACAGCCATGGAAGAATTCAGGAAACAGTCTCATAAAGTTGTTTATGAAATCCTAGGCTCATCCCTCACCCCAAGCTTGAATGCATCTGATCTCTGTCAGGGTGCTAAGAAGCTGACAACTAAACACAAGACCAGGCTGTCTAGACCTTAGATCAACCTCTGGGTGGAACATGTGGGATAGATTTGATTAGCACTGCAACAGCTTTAAAAACTTTACTGACATTGGAACCACAGCCCACAGAAGCAGGCTGAAAACTCTGTGGTGTAAATATAAACAGGTTGTTTGCCTATAAAATTAAAATATAAACATTCTTGACAGGATTTAAATAAGGGCAAGTGTCTCATAATAAAACACTAATGCCCACGATATATATAATCCAAAATTAATAGGCATATGAAGGACCAGGAAAATCTCAACTTGAATGAGGAGACAATAGACATTGATGCCAAAAAGACACAGATGTTGAAATTACAAATGCTCCAACAAGGAACTTCAAACACTCTTGAAAACATAATGGAAATATAGAACGTTTCAGCAAAGAAACAAAAGATATAAAGAACTGGATGTAAATTTTAGAATCAAAAATGTAATAAGTGAAATTAAAAAAGAAAATGTACAGATGACCTCAGTAGGAAAATGGAGATGACAGAGGAAACTGTGAACTTGAACACAGATCATAGAAACTATCCAATCTGAAAAATGGAGAGAATAAAAAAAGGTAATGAATAGAACCATAAACACCTATGAGACAACAAAACATTTGTGTCAGGAAAGTTACAACAGGAAAGCAGTGTGCCTGTGGCTCAGTCAGTGGGGTGCCAGCCCCATATACCGAAGGTGGCAGGTTCAGGCCTGGCCCCTGCCAAACTGCAACCAAAAAAAAAAAAAAAGCCGGGCATTGTGGTGGGCACCTGTAGTCCCAGCTACTTGGGAGGCTGAGACAAGAGAATTGCCTAATCCCAAAAACTGGAAGTTGCTGTGAGCTGTGCCACCATGGCACTCTACCAAGGGTGATAAAGTGAGACTTTGTCTTAAAAAAAAAAAAAAAGAAGAAGAAGAAATGGAGAAATGAATAGCAAAAACTTCACAACTTGACAGATTTGGTGAAAACACAGACCTACAAGCTCAAGTACCAACCACCATGTAGTAAAATGGTGGGGTTAATATGGTGGCCCCTCAAAAGATAGACCCATGTCCTGTTGTCAGAACTGTAAATGTTACCTTATTTGGAAAAAAAAACTGCAGCTATAACTAAGTTAAGGTTCTTAAAATGAAGATATCATCCTATATTATTGGGTCATAAACCGAATGACAAGTGACCCTAAAAGAGAAACGCAGAGGACGATTTGAGAAGAAAAAGCTAGATGAAGGTGCAGGTGGAAATGGGAGTGATATGGCCCGAAGCCAAAACATCCAAAAGATGCTAGGAAGTCACTAGGATCTGGAAGAAAGTGGACTATCCCCTAAAATCCTGGAGAGAGGGTGGCCCTGCTGAATTTTAGACTTCTTGCCTCTTGAACCATGAGAGAATATATTTCT